>NW_026728887.1:15000-30000 GCF_030272615.1 Cryptomeria japonica | reverse complement strand
GCTGGGTTGCGCGCCCTGGTGGGCACCATGGTGCGCACCAAGGAGCGCTCCGAAGTGTGCTCCAAGGTGCGGCGTGCACGAAGTCGGAGCCCGGTTTGCCCCGGGTGCGCACCTCGCGTGCACCTTCACCGCGGTGGGCACCATGGCGTGCACGAAGTCGGAGCCCGGTTTGCCCCGGGTGCGCACCTCGCGTGCACCTTCGCCGGGGTGGGCACCTTGGTGTGCAGACCTTGGCTGGGTTGCGCGCCCTGGTGGGCACCATGGTGCGCACCAAGGAGCGCTCCGAAGTGTGCTCCAAGGTGCGGCCTGCACGAAGTCGGAGCCCGGTTTGCCCCGGGTGTGCACCTCGGGTGGGCACCTTGGTGCGCATGCCTTGCCTGGGCTGCGCACCAGGGCGGGCTCAAGATGGCACCCGCGTTCCTTTTTTTTCACTATCTTTCAAAACGGAAATTTTAAAATCTCATTTTTTTTTGCCTTTTTCTGGAAATTAGTGAAGGCAGCGCATCAAAGGTGCGCACCTCGCTGCCCACCACGGTGCGCAACGCCGGTGGGCACCCGGGAGTGCTTCGAAGTGTGCTCCAAGGTGCTGCGTGCACGTTGTCGGAGCCCGGTTTGCCCCGGGTGCGCACCTCGCGTGCACCTTCGTCGGGGTGGGCACCTTGGCTGGGTTTGCCCCGGCTGCGCTCCGAAGCGGGGTTATTGGAGCGCCGCCTCTTTTTTTGTCGGAGCGTTTGGTGGGGTTTCTCGCATTGGCTCTTCCGAGGCCCGGTTGCCACCCTGGCGCGCACGAAGTCGGAAGTAGGGTTAATTGCCCGGGTGCGCACCTTTGCCAGGGTGGGCACCTTACCTGGGCTGCGCACCAGGGCGGGCTCAAGATGGCACGCGCGTTCCGTTTTTTTCACTATCTTTCAAAACGGAAATTTTAAAATCTCCTTTTTTTTTTGCCTTTTCTGGAAATTAGTGAAGGCAGCGCATCAAAGGTGCGCACCTCGCTGCCCACCTTGGTGTGCTCTGAGGTGCGCACCCAGGAGCGCTACGAAGTGTGCTCCAAGGTGCGGCGTGCACGTTGTCGGAGCCCGGTTTGCCCCGGGTGCGCACCTCGCCTGCACCTTGGCCGGGGTGGGCACCTTGGCTGGGTTTGCCCAGGGTGCGCTCCGAAGCGGGGTTACTGGAGCGCCCCCTCTTTTTTTGTCAGAGCGTTTGGTGGGGTTTCTCGCATTGGCTCTTCCCAGGCCCGGTTGTTGGGTGCGCTCCCACCCTGGCGCGCGCGAAGTTGGAAGTTGGGTTAATTGCCCGGGCGCGCACCTTCGCCAGGGTGGGCACCTTGGTGCGCACACCTTGGCTGGGCTGCGCACCAGGGCGGGCTCAAGATGGCACCAGCATTCCCTTTTTCTCACTATCTTTCAAAACGGAAATTTTAAAATCTCGTTTTTTTTTTGCCTTTTATGGAAATTAGTGAAGGCATCGCATCAAAGGTGCGCACCTCGCTGCCCACCTTGGTGTGCTCCGAGGTGCCCACCACGGTGCGCAACGCCGGTGCGAACCCGGGAGCGCCCCGATGTGTGCTCCAAGGTGCGGCGTGCACGAAGTCGGACCCCGGTTTGCCCCGGGTGCGCACCTCGCGTGCACCTTGGTGCGCACACCTTGGCTGGGTTGCGCGGCCTGGTGGGCACCATGGTGCGCACCAAGGAGCGCTCCGAAGTGTGCTCCAAGGTGCGGCGTGCACGAAGTCGGAGCCCGGTTTGCCCCGGGTACGCACCTCGCGTGCACCTTCGCCGGGGTGGGCACCTCGGCTGGGTTGCGCGCCCTGGTGCGCACCAAGGAGCGCTCCGAAGTGTGCTCCAAGGTGCGGCGTGCACGAAGTCGGAGCCCGGTTTGCCCCGGGTGCGCACCTTCGCCGCGGTGCGCACCATGGCGTGCACGAAGTCGGAGCCCGGTTTGCCCCGGGTGCGCACCTCGCGTGCACCTTCGGCGGGGTTGCGCGCCCTGGTGGGCACCATGGTGCGCACCAAGGAGCGCTCCGAAGTGTGCTCCAAGGTGCGGCGTGCACGAAGTCGGAGCCCGGTTTGCCCCGGGTGCGCACCTCGCGTGCACCTTCGGCGGGGTTGCGCGCCCTGGTGGGCACCATGGTGCGCACCAAGGAGCGCTCCGAAGTGTGCTCCAAGGTGCGGCGTGCACGAAGTCGGAGCCCGGTTTGCCCCGGGTGCGCACCTCGCGTGCACCTTCGCCGCGGTGGGCACCATGGCGTGCACGAAGTCGGAGCCCGGTTTGCCCCGGGTGCGCACCTCGCGTGCACCTTCGCCGGGGTGGGCACCTCGGCTGGGTTGCGCGCCCTGGTGCGCACCAAGGAGCGCTCCGAAGTGTGCTCCAAGGTGCGGCGTGCACGAAGTCGGAGCCCGGTTTGCCCCGGGTGCGCACCTCGCGTGCACCTTCGCCAGGGTGGGCACCTCGGTGCGCACACCTTCTCAATGTTTTCTTGCCTTTTCTGGAAATTGGTGAAGGCAGCGCATCAAAGGTGCGCACCTCGGTGTGCTCCGAGGTGCGAACCCGAGAGCGCTCCGAGGTGCCCACGAAGTCGAAAGTCGGGTTAATTGCATTGTTTTCCCCGGGTGCGCTCCGAGGTGCGCAACATCGGCGCGCACCAAGGAGGGCTCCGAAGTGTGCTCCAAGGTGCGCACGATGGCGTGCACCTCTGGTGCGCACGATTCGGAGCTCGGTTTGACCGGGGTGCGCACACCTTGGCTGGGTTGCGCACCTTTTGTGCGCTCCAAGGTGCGCACGAAGTCGGAGCTCGGTTTGCCCCGGGTGCGCACCTTCGCCAGGGTGCGCACCTTGATGCGCACGCCTTGGCTGGGCTGCGCACCTTGGTGGGCGCCATGGTGCGCACCTTTCGTGCGCTCCAAGGTGCGCACGAAGTCGGAGCTCGGTTTGCCCCGGGTGCGCACCTTGGTGGGCGCCATGGTGCACTCCGAGGTGCCCAAGATTGGTGCGCACCAAGGAGCGCTCCGAAGTGCGCTCCAAGGTGCGCGCGAAGTCGAAAGTTGGGTTAATTGTCCGGTTTGCCTCGGGTGCGCACCTTGCGTGCACCTTCGCCAGGGTGGGCGCCTTGGTGCGCACACCTTGGCTGGGCTGCGCACACCTTGGCACCCGCGTTTCCTTCATTTTAAATTTTTTTTTTTTACAATCTCTCAAGTGGGAAATTCTATAATCTCAACTTTTTTTGCCTTTTCAGGAAACTTTTGAATGGAGCGCATCATTGGTGCGCTCCGAAGTGTGCTCCAAAGCTCTCTCCAGCTGCGTGCACCTGCCCCGGCCGCGCACCCGGCCCCGCCCAGCTTCGCTCACCTGTCCCGGGCGTCTGGTGCGGAACCTTAGAGTAAGAAACATCACCGTGCACCTTGGCCAACGTGCGCGACTCGACCGAGCGCGCACTGGCCGAGGTGCACACCGATTTCACCTGGGTGCGCGCGCAGCACCTCGGGCGCACCGGGGTGCGCGCACAACGCCCGGGTTGCACCGTGGCCTGTGTGCTCGGGGCGCCTCGGGTGCGCGCTCGGTGTCGCCCCCGCGCGCGCGGTAGTGCGGGCAGCGCACCCCGGCCCGGCCCGGCCCCGACGAGAACGCAAACGGGCAAAAGGTTTATTCAAATAGCATTGCGACGCCCGGCGAAAAACTAAAAAAGGGTGCAACACCGGGACTTCCCGGGAGGTCACCCATCCCAGTACTACTCCGGCCCAAGCGCGCTTAACTGCGGAGTTCTGATGGGATCCGGTGCACTAACGCTGGTATGATCGCACCCGTTATGAGCTTGTCGCAGTGTGTACTTAGCAAACCGCGACCCACGTGCGAATCCACCCCGGCCACCCACCCCCGTCGAGGTGCACACCCTCCCTCGCGAAGTGCGCCCCGTTCGCCAAGTGTGAGCCCTGCCCGGGTGCGCGCACCTTGCTAGGGCGTCGGGTGTGCACCCGGCCCGGCCTACGTGCGTGCACCTGGAGGGGGCGTCGTGTGCGTGCAGTGTCCCGTCTGCAACGCGGTGCCCACACACCACCTCGGGCGCAACGACCTGCGCTCACATGTGGGCCGAGTGCACCTTGGTGCATGTTCGGGGCGCCTCGGGTGCACGCTCGATCTTGCCCCGGTGCACCAAGGCGCTCGGTTTGCCCCGGGTGCGCACTTGGTGCAAGGTGGGCACCCAAAATAGGGATCAAGCACCAAAACACAAGTTTCGGGATGCAAAATGGGACCCAAGGACCACAAATGCGTTCCAAGACCCATGATGGGTCCACGAGAACAAAAATGTGTTCCGAGACTTAATAAACAAATATTGGGTTTTAGGAGAAGAAACATGCTCTGATGCCCAAAACGAGAATCGACCCCGAAAAGGCCACAGGCCAAAAGTGGGATGCGAGACAAAAAAAAATGGGACCCGAGGACCAAAATTGGGTTCCCAGGTCGAAGACAGGGCAACCGGACAAGAAACGACCTCTAAGGCTCGAAATGAGTCCCGACGACTAAAACTTGACAAGAAGCACCCATCAGGCACCCAACTCGACACCCATGGGATGCCGACCCACCCGGGCTTCCACCTAGCACACCTTGGCACCCACCCACCCTCGCACCCAACCTCGCACCCAACTTAGCACCTTTGAACCCACATTGGCACTCACCCTGACCCTGGCACCTTGGAACCCACATTGGCACTCACCTTGACCCTGGCACCCACCTTTGCACTCACCTTGGGACCCACCCTGGCTCCCACCTCGGCACCCACCCAGACACCCACCTTGGTTCCTTGGCACCCACCTTGGATCCTTGGCACCCACCCCGACACCCACCTTGGCACGCAACTTGGCTACTTGCCACCCACCTTGGCTCCTTGACGCCCACCCCGACAACCACCCCGTGACCTACCCTGGCTAGGGTTGGTGCACACCCACCCTGGTGCCCACCTTGGCACCCACCCTATGACCCACCTTGGCACGCACCTTAGTACCCACCCCGTTACCCACCCTAGGACCCACCCCGTGACCCACCTTGGCCAGGGTGGGTGCACCCACCCTGGTGCCCACCTTGGCACCCACCCATCCTAGCACCCAGCCTGTGACCGGGCTTGGAACCCAACCTTGCACCCGCACCCGTCTTGGCCAGTGTGGGTGCGCACCCATCCTGGCACCCACGTTGTGACACACCCTTTAACCCACGCACCCTAGCACCCACGTTGGCACCCACCTTGGAACCCAACCTAGCAACTTGGCACCCACCCCGTGACCCACCTTGGCATCCACCATAGCAGTCGCCGACTTGGCACCCACCTCGGCACCCACCTTGACACTTGTGGACCCACCTTGCCACTCACCCTAGCATCGACCCATCCTAGCACCCACCCTGGCACCTTTGCACCCTAGCACTCACCCATCCTAGCACCTAACCTGTGACCCACCTTGACACTCACCCTCGCACCCACCTTGGAACCCAACCTAGCACCCACCCACCCTGACACCAACCCTAGCACCTACCCACCCTTGCACCCACCCTGTGACCCATCTTGGCACCCACCCATCCTACCACTCAACCTATCACCCACCTTCTCACCCACCTTGGCATCCACCTTAGCACCCACCCACACTGGCACCTTGGCACCCACCTCGGGCAAGGTGGGTGCACACCCACCCTGGCACCCAATTTAGAACCCACCGAGCATGTTACCCACCTTGGCACCCACATTGCAGCCCACCCTAGTACCCACCCTATGACCCACATTGGCATCCACACCCTAGCACCCAGGCACCTCGACACCCGCCTTGACACCCACCCTAGCACTGAACCTGTGACCCACCTTGGAACTCACCCTAGAACCCACCCACCCTGTGAACCACCTTGGCATCCACCTTAGCACCCACCCACCTTGGCACCCACTCTAGCACTCACCCATCCTAACACCCAACTTGTTACCCACCTTGGCACCCGCCCTCGCGTCCACCTTGAAACCCACCCTAGCACCCACCCACGCAGGAGCCCACCTTGGCACCCAACCTAACACCCACGCATCCTGGCACCCAACTTGTGACCCACCTTGGAACCCACCCTAGTACCCACCTTTGAACCCACTATATCACCAACCCACCTTGGCACCCACCCTATGACCCTCTTTGGAATCCACCCTAGCACGCACCCACCCTGGCACCCACCATGGAGCGCACCCTAGCACCCACCCACCTCGGCACGCACCTCAACACCCACCTTGGTGTGCGCACTGCGCCAACCTCTCAAAGACCCTATGTGGTGCGCTCCAAAGTGTACACCTTTGGTGCGCTCCAAGGTGCGCACCTTTGGTGCACACCGAGGTGCACACCAAAGTGTGCACCGAGGTGAGCACCAAAGTGCACTCCAGGGTGCACACCAAGGCGTGCACCTTTGGTGCGGTCAATGCAAACGAATTCGGAAGTTGGGGTCGATGTCCTAATCGCTGCTGCAGACTACACGTATGAGAATCGGACAAATAGCTTTATATAGGGGAGGTGTTGCGTTTGATGGGTCGACTCCCCTGGTTGTGTGCACTGCACCAACTTCAAAGACCCTGTCTTGTTTAAGAAGTCAAAAGTTGGGGTGGATGTCCTAATCATTGCTGCAGTCTACGCATGTATGAGAATCAGACAAATAGCTTATATAGGGGAGGTGTTGCATTCGGTGGGTTGACTCCCCTGGTTGTGCGCACTGCGCCAACCTCAAAGACCCCGCATAGCAGAAGAAGTCGGAAGTCGGATTTTGGTGAGCACCAAGGCGTGCACCTTTGGTGCGGTCAACGCAGACGAATTCAGAAGTTGGGGTGGATGTCCTAATCGTTGTTGCAGGCTACACATGTATGAGAATCAGACAAATAGCTTATATAGGGGAGGTGTTGGGTTTGATGGGTCAACTCCCTTGGTTGTGCGCATTACGCCAACCTCAAAGACCTTGTTTTCGTTAAGAAGTCAAAAGTTGGGGTCAATGTCCTAATGGCTCCTGCAGGCTACACATGTATGAGAATCGGACAAATAGCTTATATAGGGGAGGTGTTGGGTTTGATGGGTCGACTCCCCTGGTTGTGCGCATTACGTCAACCTCAAAGACCTTGTTTTCGTTAAGAAGTCAAAAGTTGGGGTCGATGTCCTAATTGCTCCTGTAGACTACACATGTATGAGAATCAGACAAATAGCTTATATAGGGGAGGTGTTGGGTTTGATGGGTTGACTCCCCTAGTTGTTCGCATTACACCAACCTCAAAGACCTTATTTTCGTTTAGAAGCCGAAAGTTGGGGTCGATGTCCTAATTGCTCCTGCAGGCTACGCATGTATGAGAATCAGACAAATAGCTTATATAGGGGAGGTGTTGGGTTTGATGGGTCGACTCCCCTGGTTGTGCGCATTGCGCCAACCTCAAAGACCCTGCATTGCGGATGAAGTCGAAAGTCAGAGTTTGGTGTGCTACAAGGTGTGGTCGAAGGTGCTCACCTAGGTGTGCACCTTTGGAGCACAGGAAAAGTGCCCTCCAAAAGTGCGCACCTTTGGAGTGCACAAAAGTGCCCTCCAAAAGTGCGCACCTTTGGAGCGCAGAAAAGTGCCCTCCAAAAAGTGCCCTCCAAAAGTGCGCACCTTTGGAGCGCAGAAAAGTGCCCTCCAAAAAGTGCCCTCCAAAAGTGCGCACCTTTGGAGCGCAGAAAAGTGCCCTCCAAAAAGTGCCCTCCAAAAGTGCGCACCTTTGGAGCGCAGAAAAGTGCCCTCCAAAAAGTGCCCTCCAAAAGTGCGCACCTTTGGAGCGCAGAAAAGTGCCCTCCAAAAAGTGCCCTCCAAAAGTGCGCACCTTTGGAGCGCAGAAAAGTGCCCTCCAAAAAGTGCCCTCCAAAAGTGCGCACCTTTGGAGCGCAGAAAAGTGCCCTCCAAAAAGTGCCCTCCAAAAGTGCGCACCTTTGGAGCGCAGAAAAGTGCCCTCCAAAAAGTGCCCTCCAAAAGTGCGCACCTTTGGAGCGCAGAAAAGTGCCCTCCAAAAAGTGCCCTCCAAAAGTGCGCACCTTTGGAGCGCAGAAAAGTGCCCTCCAAAAAGTGCCCTCCAAAAGTGCGCACCTTTGGAGCGCAGAAAAGTGCCCTCCAAAAGTGCGCACCTTTGGAGCGCACAAAAGTGCCCTCCAAAAGTGCGCACTTTTGGTGCGCACCAAGGCGCTGGTTCGGTCGTTGCAGGCGAGTTCGGAAGTTGGGGTCGATGTCCTGAGCGGAGGTGCAAACTACACAGGTGTCGGAATCGGACAAATAGCTTATATAGGGGAGGTGTATGCTTCGATGGGTCGACTCCCCAGGTTGAGCGCACCGCGCCAACCTCAAAGACCCTACGGTATGGATGAAGTCGGAAGTTGGGTCCGATGACCGATTCGATTAGTAGGTATGCTCATGAGGTCGGAATTTGGGTCCGATGACCTGCCATGTGCAGGAAGGCGAATGTTGACACTGTGCGTTGCAAGGTGCACACCAAGGCGCTGGTGCGGTCTTTTTAGTCGAGTTCGGAAGTTGGGGTCGATGTCCTGATCGGAGGTGCAAGCTACACAGGTGTGGGAATCGGACAAATAGCTTATATAGGGGAGGTGTATGCTTCGTTGGGTCGACTCCCCGGGTTGAGCGCACCGCGCCAACCTCAAAGACCCTACGGTATGGATGAAGTCGGAAGTTGGGTCCGATGACCGATTCGATATGTAGGCATACTCGCGAGGTCGGAATTTGGGTCCGATGACCTGCCACGTGCAGGAAGGCGAATGTTGGCACTGTGCGTTGCAAGGTGCGCACCAAGGCGCTGGTTCGGTCGTTGGAGGCGAGTTCGGAAGTTGGGGTCGATGTCTTGATCGGAGGTGCAAACTACACAGGTGTGGGAATCGGACAAATAGCTTATATAGGGGAGGTGTATGCTTCGTTGGGTCGACTCCCCGGGTTGAGCGCACCGCGCCAACCTCAAAGACCCTACGGTATGGATGAAGTCGGAAGTTGGGTCCGATGACCGATTCGATATGTAGGCATACTCGCGAGGTCGGAATTTGGGTCCGATGACCTGCCATGTGCAGGAAGGCGAATGTTGGGACTGTGCGTCGCAAGGTGCGCACCAAGGCGCTGGTGCCGTCGTTGCAGTCGAGTTCGGAAGTTGGGGTCGATGTCCTGGTCAGAGGTGCAAACTACACAGGTGTGGGAATCGGACAAATAGCTTATATAGGGGAGGTGTATGCTTCGATGGGTCGACTCCCTGGGTTGAGCGCACCGCGCCAACCTCAAAGACCCTACAGTATGGATGAAGTCGGAAGTTGGGTCCGATGACCGATTCGATACGTAGGCATATTGGCGAGGTCTGAATTTGTGTCCGATGACCTGCCATGCGCAGGAAGGCGGAATTTGGGTCCGATGACCGAGTTGATGGCGTGCCATGCGCAGAAAGGCGGAATTTGGGTCCGATGACCGAGTTGATGTTGATGGCCCGCCATGCACAGGAAGGCGGAATTTGGGTCCGATGACCGATTTGAAGGCGTGCCATACGCAAAAAGGCGGAGTTTGGGTCCGATGACCGAGTTGATATTGATGGCCCGCCATGCGCAGGAAGGCGGAATTTGGGTCCGATGACCTGACATACGCATGGAGTCCGACTCGGGGGCCGATGTTCGATTCGATGACTTGCATTGTGGGTAAAGTCGGAAGTTGTGGTCTTTGACCCGATTCGATGACCAGACTTCGGCTGCTTGAGAATCGGACAAATAACTTATATAGGGGAGGTAGTGTTCTCGAGCATCCTCCCCCCGTGCCCGTTTATGTCGATTGATGCTGGTGCTCGACTGGTTGGAGCGCTCGGATGCAAAAATCTTGCACCAGGATTTATCGATTGTGATGGACACGGCAAGTCTCCTGATTGCTATGCAGGAGCTCATCGTGAATCTCTATGCGGCCTTGGTATGGACTCGACCTGCGGAATGGTTCGGCAATGGTAGTCGCTCCAACACGTCCTTGCAATGGCCACAGAGGTGATTCGACTAGAGCTCCAGTCTAGCTTTTGGGTTGCTTGGCGGACTGGTATAGCCGCGATCGAGTTCCGGCCATGAACGTTTTAGATAGCTCTTGGGCTTTCTGGGACGGAAGTCGGAAGTTTGGGCTGTTGTCCGATTTGATGACCATTCTTCGGATGTGTGAGAATCGGACAAATAACTTATATAGGGGACTGTGTTGTCTCACGCAGCCCCCTCCGTGCCCCTCTATCTCGACCGATGTTGGTGCTTGAAAGGGTTGGGATCGCTCGGATTTATAAACGTGCACCACCATTTGTCGAGTGTGAGGGACGCGGCAGGTCTCCTAAATGCTATGCGGGCGCTCTCTGAGAATCTCTATCCGGCCTCGACACAGACTAGTCTTGCTGAATGGTTTGGCACTGGTAGTCGATCCAACACGTCGTTGTTGTGGCCGCCTAGGCGATTCGATTCGAGCCCCCGTCTAGCTTTTGGGTTGCTTGGCGGATTTTGCCCTATCCGCAAGTGAGCTCGGTCCCTAAACGTTCGAGAAACCCGATTGCTATGCGCCGACTCTCTTTTTTGCGAGCCTCCATCTAGCTTTTGGGTCTCTACGGAACGGAAGTCGGAATCTGGGACCGTTGTTTGATTCGACGAGGCAGACTACGGTTGTGCGAGAATCGGACAAATAACTTATATAGGGGAGGTGTTGACTGGAGCATTCTCCCCCGTGCCCCTCTAACTCGACCAATGCTGGCGCTCGAACGGTGGTAGCGCTCGGATTTTCATTGAGCGCCAGCATTGGTCGATTTAGAGGGGCATGCGAGATTCCCGAATGCTATGCGAGGGCTCTAACGGAAATGTCTATTGGTTTCGGTATGGATGCAATTGCGAGTGGTTCGGCAAAGGTAGTCGTTCCGATGCGTCCATGTCGTGGCCAAATCGATAATTCGATTTGAGCCCTCGTATAGCATTTGGGTCTCTCGATGTGATTCCGCATTCCAGTCCCTTTGGGCACTGCTTGAGCCGCATCCCAGGGGGTTCCCTTCCCAATAATCTGCCTCGCAACCCGATTGCTATGCGGTGAGGCTCCTCGGCCGCCTCGGAACTATCTGTGTATCAGACGCATCGCGGGATAAGGGGTTGGCAACGGTAGTCGCCCCAAGCGCGTCCGATGCTTGGACCATTCCGAGGCGGCCCTGAAGCCTCTTCCGTCTAGCCGTTGGGTCCTTCTCGCCGCATCCCTCGCCTCGCACCCCGATTGCTATGCGGTGAGGCTCCTCGGCCGCCTCGGAACTATCTGTGTATCGGACGCGTCGCGGGATAAGGGGTTGTCACTGGTAGTCGCCCCAAGCGCGTCCGATGCTTGGACCATTCCGAGGCGGCCCTGAAGCCTCTTCCGTCTAGCCGTTGGGTCCTTCTCGCCGCATCCCTCGCCTCGCACCCCGATTGCTATGCGGTGAGGCTCCTCGGCCGCCTCGGAACTATCTGTGTATCGGACGCGTCGCGGGATAAGGGGTTGTCATTGGTAGTCGCCCCAAGCGCGTCCGATGCTTGGACCATTCCGAGGCGGCCCTGAAGCCTCTTCCGTCTAGCCGTTGGGTCCTTCTCGCCGCATCCCTCGCCTCGCACCCCGATTGCTATGCGGTGAGGCTCCTCGGCCGCCTCGGAACTATCTGTGTATCGGACGCGTCGCGGGATAAGGGGTTGTCACTGGTAGTCGCCCCAAGCGCGTCCGATGCTTGGACCATTCCGAGGCGGCCCTGAAGCCTCTTCCGTCTAGCCGTTGGGTCCTTCTCGCCGCATCCCTCGCCTCGCACCCCGATTGCTATGCGGTGAGGCTCCTCGGCCGCCTCGGAACTATCTGTGTATCGGACGCGTCGCGGGATAAGGGGTTGTCACTGGTAGTCGCCCCAAGCGCGTTCGATGCTTGGACCATTCCGAGGCGGCCCTGAAGCCTCTTCCGTCTAGCCGTTGGGTCCTTCTCGCCGCATCCCTCGCCTCGCACCCCGATTGCTATGCGGTGAGGCTCCTCGGCCGCCTTGGAACTATCTGTGTATCGGACGCGTCGCGGGATAAGGGGTTGTCACTGGTAGTCGCCCCAAGCGCGTCCGATGCTTGGACCATTCCGAGGCGGACCCGAAGCCTCTTCCGTCTAGCCGTTGGGTCCTTCTCGCCGCATCCTTCGCCTCGCACCCCGATTGCTATGCGGTGAGGCTCCTCGGCCGCCTCGGAACTATCTGTGTATCGGACGCGTCGCGGGATAAGGGGTTGTCACTGGTAGTCGCCCCAAGCGCGTCCGATGCTTGGACCATTCCGAGGCGGACCCGAAGCCTCTTCCGTCTAGCCGTTGGGTCCTTCTCGCCGCATCCCTCGCCTCGCACCCCGATTGCTATGCGGTGAGGCTCCTCGGCCGCCTTGGAACTATCTGTGTATCGGACGCGTCGCGGGATAAGGGGTTGTCACTGGTAGTCGCCCCAAGCGCGTCCGATGCTTGGACCATTCCGAGGCGGACCCGAAGCCTCTTCCGTCTAGCCGTTGGGTCCTTCTCGCCGCATCCCTCGCCTCGCACCCCGATTGCTATGCGGTGAGGCTCCTCGGCCGCCTTGGAACTATCTGTGTATCGGACGCGTCGCGGGATAAGGGGTTGTCACTGGTAGTCGCCCCAAGCGCGTCCGATGCTTGGACCATTCCGAGGCGGACCCGAAGCCTCTTCCGTCTAGCCGTTGGGTCCTTCTCGCCGCATCCCTCGCCTCGCACCCCGATTGCTATGCGGTGAGGCTCCTCGGCCGCCTTGGAACTATCTGTGTATCGGACGCGTCGCGGGATAAGGGGTTGTCACTGGTAGTCGCCCCAAGCGCGTCCGATGCTTGGACCATTCCGAGGCGGCCCCGAAGCCTCTTCCGTCTAGCCGTTGGGTCCTTCTCGCCGCATCCCTCGCCTCGCACCCCGATTGCTATGCGGTGAGGCTCCTCGGCCGCCTTGGAACTATCTGTGTATCGGACGCGTCGCGGGATAAGGGGTTGTCACTGGTAGTCGCCCCAAGCGCGTCCGATGCTTGGACCATTCCGAGGCGGCCCCGAAGCCTCTTCCGTGTAGCCGTTGGGTCCTTCTCGCCGCATCCCTCGCCTCGCACCCCGATTGCTATGCGGTGAGGCTCCTCGGCCGCCTTGGAACTATCTGTGTATCGGACGCGTCGCGGGATAAGGGGTTGTCACTGGTAGTCGCCCCAAGCGCGTCCGATGCTTGGACCATTCCGAGGCGGACCTGAAGCCTCTTCCCTCTAGCCGTTGGGGCTTTCTCGCCGCATCCCTCGCCTCGCACCCTGATTGCTATGCTGTGAGGCTCCTCGGCTGCCTTGGAACTATCTGTGTATCGGACGCATCGCGGGATAAGGGGTTGGCAGTGGTAGTCGCCCCAAGCGCATCCGATGCTTGGACCATTCCGAGGCGGCCCTGCAGCCTCTTCCGTCTAGCCGTTGGGGCCATCTCGCCGCATCCCCCACCTCGCACCACGATTGCTATGCGGTGAGGCTCCTTGGCCGCCTCGGAACTATCTGTGTATCGGACGCATCGCGGGATAAGGGGTTGTCACTGGTAGTCGCCCCAAGCGCGTCCGATGCTTGGACTATTCCGAGGCGGCCCTGCAGCCTCTTCCGTCTAGCCGTTGGGGCCATCTCGCTGCATCCCCCACCTCCTCGGCCGCCTCGGAACTATCTGTGTATCGGACGCATCGCGGGATAAGGGGTTGGCAGTGGTAGTCGCCCCAAGCGCGTCCGATGCTTGGACTATTCCGAGGCAGCCCTGCAGCCTCTTCCGTCTAGCCTTTGGGGCCATCTCGCCGCATCCCTCGCCTCGCACCCCGATTGCTATGCGGTGAGGCTCCTCGGCCGCCTGGGAACTATCTTCGTATCGGACGCATCGCGGGATAAGGGGTTGTCACTGGTAGTCGCCCCAAGCGCGTCCGATGCTTGGACTATTCCGAGGCGGCCCTGTGGCCTCTTCCGTCTAGCCGTTGGGGCCATCTCGCCGCATCCCCCACCTCGCACCCCGATTGCTATGCGGTGAGGCTCTTCGGCCGCCTTGGAACTATCTTCGTATCGGACGCATCGCGGGATAAGGGGTTGTCACTGGTAGTGGCCCCAAGCGCGTCCGATGCTTGGACTATTCCGAGGCGGCCCTGCAGCCTCTTCCGTCTAGCCGTTGGGGCCATCTCGCCGCATCCCCCACCTCGCACCCCGATTGCTAGGCGGTGAGGCTCCTCGGCCGCCTTGGAACTATCTTCGTATCGGACGCATCGCGGGATAAGGGGTTGTCACTGGTAGTCGCCCCAAGCGCGTCCGATGCTTGGACTATTCCGACGCGGCCCTGTGGCCTCTTCCGTCTAGCCGTTGGGGCCATCTCGCCGCATCCCCCACCTCGCACCCCGATTGCTATGCGGTGAGGCTCCTCGGCCGCCTTGGAACCATCTTCGTATCGGACGCATCGCGGGATAGGGGGCTGTCACTGGTAGTCGCCCCAAGCGTGTCCGATGCTTGGACCATTCCTAGGCGGCCCTGAAGCCTCTTCCGTCTAGCCGTTGGGGCCTTCCCGCCCCATCCCTCGCCTCGCACCCCCGATTGCTATGCGGTGAGGCTCCTCGGCCGCCTTGGAACCATCTGTGTATCGGACGCATCGCGGGATAAGGGGTTGGCACTGGCAGTCGCCCCAAGCGCGTCCGATGCTTGGACCATTCCGAGGTGGCCCTGAAGCCTCTTCCGTCTAGCCGTTGGGGCCTTCCCGCCCCATCCCTCGCCTCGCACCCCGATTGATATGCGGTGAGGCTCCTCGGCCGCCTTGGAACTATCTGTGTATCGGACGCATCGCGGGATAAGGGGTTGGCACTGGTAGTCGTCCCAATCGCATCCGATGCTTGGACCATTCCGAGGCGGCCCTGCAGCCTCTTCCGTTTAGCCGTCGGGGCCTTCCCGCCGCATCCCTCGCCTCGCATCCCG
>NW_026728887.1:0-5000 GCF_030272615.1 Cryptomeria japonica | reverse complement strand
GGGTAGGGGCTTCGGGTGCGCATTACATTTTTGCCCAAGCGTCCAGTGGGGTTTCTGGTGCGCTCCGAAGTGGGGTTATTGGAGCGCATCAAAGGTGCGCAATGCTGGTGCGAACCCGGGAGCGCTCCGATGTGTGCTCCAAGGTGCGGCGTGCACGAAGTCCGAGCCCGGTTTGCCCCGGGTGCGCACCTCGCGTGCACCTTCGCCGGGGTGAGCACCTTGGTGTGCAGACCTTGGTTGGGTTGCGCGCCCTGGTGCGCACCAAGGAGCGCTCTGAAGTGTGCTCCAAGGTGCGGCGTGCACGAAGTCGGAGCCCGGTTTGCCCCGGGTGTGCACCTCGGGTGCGCACCTCGCGTGCACCTTCGCTGCGGTGGGCACCTTGGCTGGGTTGCGCGCCTTGGTGGGCACCATGCAGTGCACGAAGTCGGAGCCCGGATTGCCCCGGGCGCGCACCTCCGCCAGGGTGGGCACCTTGGTGCGCACAACTTGCCTGGGCTGCGCACCAGGAAGGGCTCAAGATGGCACCCGCGTTCCGTTTTTTTCACTATCTTTCAGAACGGAAATTTTAAAATCTCGTTTTTTTTTGCCTTTTCTGGAAATTAGTGAAGGCAGCGCATCAAAGGTGCGCAACGCTGGTGCGAACCTGGGAGCGCTCCGATGTGTGCTCCAAGGTGCGGCGTGCACGAAGTCGGACCCCGGTTTGCCCCGGGTGCGCACCTCGCGTGCACCTTGGTGCGCACACCTTGGCTGGGTTGCGCGCCCTGGTGGGCACCATGGTGCGCACCAAGGAGCGCTCCGAAGTGTGCTCCAAGGTGCGGCGTGCACGAAGTCGGAGCCCGGTTTGCCCCGGGTGCGCACCTCGCGTGCACCTTCGCCGCGGTGGGCACCATGGCGTGCACGAAGTCGGAGCCCGGTTTGCCCCGGGTGCGCACCTCGCGTGCACCTTCGCCGGGGTGGGCACCTTGGTGTGCAGACCTTGGCTGGGTTGCGCGCCCTGGTGGGCACCATGGTGCGCACCAAGGAGCGCTCCGAAGTGTGCTCCAAGGTGCGGCCTGCACGAAGTCGGAGCCCGGTTTGCCCCGGGTGTGCACCTCGGGTGGGCACCTTGGTGCGCATGCCTTGCCTGGGCTGCGCACCAGGGCGGGCTCAAGATGGCACCCGCGTTCCTTTTTTTTCACTATCTTTCAAAACGGAAATTTTAAAATCTCATTTTTTTTTGCCTTTTTCTGGAAATTAGTGAAGGCAGCGCATCAAAGGTGCGCACCTCGCTGCCCACCACGGTGCGCAACGCCGGTGGGCACCCGGGAGTGCTTCGAAGTGTGCTCCAAGGTGCTGCGTGCACGTTGTCGGAGCCCGGTTTGCCCCGGGTGCGCACCTCGCGTGCACCTTCGTCGGGGTGGGCACCTTGGCTGGGTTTGCCCCGGCTGCGCTCCGAAGCGGGGTTATTGGAGCGCCGCCTCTTTTTTTGTCGGAGCGTTTGGTGGGGTTTCTCGCATTGGCTCTTCCGAGGCCCGGTTGCCACCCTGGCGCGCACGAAGTCGGAAGTAGGGTTAATTGCCCGGGTGCGCACCTTTGCCAGGGTGGGCACCTTACCTGGGCTGCGCACCAGGGCGGGCTCAAGATGGCACGCGCGTTCCGTTTTTTTCACTATCTTTCAAAACGGAAATTTTAAAATCTCCTTTTTTTTTTGCCTTTTCTGGAAATTAGTGAAGGCAGCGCATCAAAGGTGCGCACCTCGCTGCCCACCTTGGTGTGCTCTGAGGTGCGCACCCGGGAGCGCTACGAAGTGTGCTCCAAGGTGCGGCGTGCACGTTGTCGGAGCCCGGTTTGCCCCGGGTGCGCACCTCGCCTGCACCTTGGCCGGGGTGGGCACCTTGGCTGGGTTTGCCCAGGGTGCGCTCCGAAGCGGGGTTACTGGAGCGCCCCCTCTTTTTTTGTCAGAGCGTTTGGTGGGGTTTCTCGCATTGGCTCTTCCCAGGCCCGGTTGTTGGGTGCGCTCCCACCCTGGCGCGCGCGAAGTTGGAAGTTGGGTTAATTGCCCGGGCGCGCACCTTCGCCAGGGTGGGCACCTTGGTGCGCACACCTTGGCTGGGCTGCGCACCAGGGCGGGCTCAAGATGGCACCAGCATTCCCTTTTTCTCACTATCTTTCAAAACGGAAATTTTAAAATCTCGTTTTTTTTTTGCCTTTTATGGAAATTAGTGAAGGCATCGCATCAAAGGTGCGCACCTCGCTGCCCACCTTGGTGTGCTCCGAGGTGCCCACCACGGTGCGCAACGCCGGTGCGAACCCGGGAGCGCCCCGATGTGTGCTCCAAGGTGCGGCGTGCACGAAGTCGGACCCCGGTTTGCCCCGGGTGCGCACCTCGCGTGCACCTTGGTGCGCACACCTTGGCTGGGTTGCGCGGCCTGGTGGGCACCATGGTGCGCACCAAGGAGCGCTCCGAAGTGTGCTCCAAGGTGCGGCGTGCACGAAGTCGGAGCCCGGTTTGCCCCGGGTACGCACCTCGCGTGCACCTTCGCCGGGGTGGGCACCTCGGCTGGGTTGCGCGCCCTGGTGCGCACCAAGGAGCGCTCCGAAGTGTGCTCCAAGGTGCGGCGTGCACGAAGTCGGAGCCCGGTTTGCCCCGGGTGCGCACCTTCGCCGCGGTGCGCACCATGGCGTGCACGAAGTCGGAGCCCGGTTTGCCCCGGGTGCGCACCTCGCGTGCACCTTCGGCGGGGTTGCGCGCCCTGGTGGGCACCATGGTGCGCACCAAGGAGCGCTCCGAAGTGTGCTCCAAGGTGCGGCGTGCACGAAGTCGGAGCCCGGTTTGCCCCGGGTGCGCACCTCGCGTGCACCTTCGGCGGGGTTGCGCGCCCTGGTGGGCACCATGGTGCGCACCAAGGAGCGCTCCGAAGTGTGCTCCAAGGTGCGGCGTGCACGAAGTCGGAGCCCGGTTTGCCCCGGGTGCGCACCTCGCGTGCACCTTCGCCGCGGTGGGCACCATGGCGTGCACGAAGTCGGAGCCCGGTTTGCCCCGGGTGCGCACCTCGCGTGCACCTTCGCCGGGGTGGGCACCTCGGCTGGGTTGCGCGCCCTGGTGCGCACCAAGGAGCGCTCCGAAGTGTGCTCCAAGGTGCGGCGTGCACGAAGTCGGAGCCCGGTTTGCCCCGGGTGCGCACCTCGCGTGCACCTTCGCCAGGGTGGGCACCTCGGTGTGCTCCGAGGTGCGAACCCGAGAGCGCTCCGAGGTGCCCACGAAGTCGAAAGTCGGGTTAATTGCATTGTTTTCCCCGGGTGCGCTCCGAGGTGCGCAACATCGGCGCGCACCAAGGAGGGCTCCGAAGTGTGCTCCAAGGTGCGCACGATGGCGTGCACCTCTGGTGCGCACGATTCGGAGCTCGGTTTGACCGGGGTGCGCACACCTTGGCTGGGTTGCGCACCTTTTGTGCGCTCCAAGGTGCGCACGAAGTCGGAGCTCGGTTTGCCCCGGGTGCGCACCTTCGCCAGGGTGCGCACCTTGATGCGCACGCCTTGGCTGGGCTGCGCACCTTGGTGGGCGCCATGGTGCGCACCTTTCGTGCGCTCCAAGGTGCGCACGAAGTCGGAGCTCGGTTTGCCCCGGGTGCGCACCTTGGTGGGCGCCATGGTGCACTCCGAGGTGCCCAAGATTGGTGCGCACCAAGGAGCGCTCCGAAGTGCGCTCCAAGGTGCGCGCGAAGTCGAAAGTTGGGTTAATTGTCCGGTTTGCCTCGGGTGCGCACCTTGCGTGCACCTTCGCCAGGGTGGGCGCCTTGGTGCGCACACCTTGGCTGGGCTGCGCACACCTTGGCACCCGCGTTTCCTTCATTTTAAATTTTTTTTTTTTACAATCTCTCAAGTGGGAAATTCTATAATCTCAACTTTTTTTGCCTTTTCAGGAAACTTTTGAATGGAGCGCATCATTGGTGCGCTCCGAAGTGTGCTCCAAAGCTCTCTCCAGCTGCGTGCACCTGCCCCGGCCGCGCACCCGGCCCCGCCCAGCTTCGCTCACCTGTCCCGGGCGTCTGGTGCGGAACCTTAGAGTAAGAAACATCACCGTGCACCTTGGCCAACGTGCGCGACTCGACCGAGCGCGCACTGGCCGAGGTGCACACCGATTTCACCTGGGTGCGCGCGCAGCACCTCGGGCGCACCGGGGTGCGCGCACAACGCCCGGGTTGCACCGTGGCCTGTGTGCTCGGGGCGCCTCGGGTGCGCGCTCGGTGTCGCCCCCGCGCGCGCGGTAGTGCGGGCAGCGCACCCCGGCCCGGCCCGGCCCCGACGAGAACGCAAACGGGCAAAAGGTTTATTCAAATAGCATTGCGACGCCCGGCGAAAAACTAAAAAAGGGTGCAACACCGGGACTTCCCGGGAGGTCACCCATCCCAGTACTACTCCGGCCCAAGCGCGCTTAACTGCGGAGTTCTGATGGGATCCGGTGCACTAACGCTGGTATGATCGCACCCGTTATGAGCTTGTCGCAGTGTGTACTTAGCAAACCGCGACCCACGTGCGAATCCACCCCGGCCACCCACCCCCGTCGAGGTGCACACCCTCCCTCGCGAAGTGCGCCCCGTTCGCCAAGTGTGAGCCCTGCCCGGGTGCGCGCACCTTGCTAGGGCGTCGGGTGTGCACCCGGCCCGGCCTACGTGCGTGCACCTGGAGGGGGCGTCGTGTGCGTGCAGTGTCCCGTCTGCAACGCGGTGCCCACACACCACCTCGGGCGCAACGACCTGCGCTCACATGTGGGCCGAGTGCACCTTGGTGCATGTTCGGGGCGCCTCGGGTGCACGCTCGATCTTGCCCCGGTGCACCAAGGCGCTCGGTTTGCCCCGGGTGCGCACTTGGTGCAAGGTGGGCACCCAAAATAGGGATCAAGCACCAAAACACAAGTTTCGGGATGCAAAATGGGACCCAAGGACCACAAATGCGTTCCAAGACCCATGATGGGTCCACGAGAACAAAAATGTGTTCCGAGACTTAATAAACAAATATTG
>NW_026728886.1:560000-592500 GCF_030272615.1 Cryptomeria japonica | reverse complement strand
AAGGGCGTTGAAGGCAGGAAGCCTGGACGAAAGAGGCTACGAGGTCACCTCGAAGCGGTCTAAGAATCGGGCGCACTTGGGGCGACTACCAGTGCCAACCCCTTATCCCGCGGTGCGTCCGACACACAGAAATTTCCAAGGCGGCCAAGGAGCCTCCCCGCATAGCAATCGGGGTGTGAGGTTACGGATGCAGCATTGATAGCAATCGAGGTGGGAGGCGAAGGATGCAGAAGTGAGAGCCGAGGGATGTAGCAGAGATAGCAATCGGGGTGTGTGATGCAGAAGAGATAGCAATCGAGGTGTGCGGTGGGAAGGGCCCAGCAGCCAGAATGCATGAAGCGACGGATGAAGCAGTGATGACAACCGGGCTGTGAGGAGAGGAGGGATGCAGCCAAGAAAGCAATCAGGGCTCGAGGCAAGGGATGCATCAAGGATAGCAATCATGTTGTGAGGCGAGATTCCAAAGGCTAAACGTGAGAGGCTGCAGGGTCGACTCAGAGAGGTCTATGCATGTGAGAGGCTGAAAGCAAGGTCAACTCGGAGCGGTCTATGCATCGGGCGCGCTTGGGGCGACTACCAGTGCCAACCCCTTATCCCGCGACGCGTCCGACAAAGAGAACGTTCCAAGGCGGCAGAGGAGGTTACCAGCCGAAGGATGCAGTAGCAATAACAGGTATAGTTCCGCGGCGGCCGAGAAGACTCACCGCATAGGAATCGGGATGCGAGGCGAGGGATGCGGCGGGAAGGCCCCGACGGCTAAACGGAAGAGGCTGCAGGGCCGCCTCGGAATGGTCCAAGCATCGGACGCGATTGGGACGACTACCAGTGCCAACCCCTTATCCCGCGATGCGTCCGATACACAGATAGTTCCAAGGCGGCCGAGGAGCCTCACCGCATATCAATCGGGGTGCGAGGCGAGGGATGGGGCGGGAAGGCCCCAACGGCTAGACGGAAGAGGCTTCAGGGCCACCTCGGAATGCTCCAAGCATCGGACGCGCTTGGGGCGACTACCAGTGCCAACCCCTTATCCCGCGATGCGTCCGATACACAGATGGTTCCAAGGCGGCCGAGGAGCCTCACCGCATAGCAATCGGGGGTGCGAGGCGAGGGATGGGGCGGGAAGGCCCCAACGGCTAGACGGAAGAGGCTTCAGGGCCGCCTCGGAATGGTCCAAGCATCGGACGCGCTTGGGGCGACTACCAGTGACAACCCCTCATCCCGCGATGCGTCCGATACGAAGATGGTTCCAAGGCGGCCGAGGAGCCTCACCGCATAGCAATCGGGGTGCGAGGTGGGGGATGCGGCGAGATGGCCCCAACGGCTAGACGGAAGAGGCCACAGGGCCGCGTCGGAATAGTCCAAGCATCGGACGCGCTTGGGGCGACTACCAGTGACAACCCCTTATCCCGCGATGCGTCCGATACGAAGATAGTTCCAAGGCGGCCGAGGAGCCTCACCGCATAGCAATCCGGGTGCGAGGTGGGGGATGCGGCGAGATGGCCCCAACGGCTAGACGGAAGAGGCTGCAGGGCCGCCTCGGAATAGTCCAAGCATCGGACGCGCTTGGGGCGACTACCAGTGACAACCCCTTATCCCGCGATGCTTCCGATACGAAGACAGTTCCAAGGCGGCCGAGGAGCCTCACCGCATAGCAATGGGGGTGCGAGGTGAGGGATGCGGCGAGATGGCCCCAACGGCTAGACGGAAGAGGCCACAGGGCCGCCTCGGAATAGTCCAAGCATCGGACGCGCTTGGGGCGACTACCAGTGACAACCCCTTATCCCGCGATGCATCCGATACGAAGATAGTTCCCAGGCGGCCGAGGAGCCTCACCGCATAGCAATCGGGGTGCGAGGCGAGGGATGCGGCGAGATGGCCCCAAAGGGTAGACGGAAGAGGCTGCGGGGCCGCCTCGGAATAGTCCAAGCATCGAACGCGCTTGGGGCGACTACCACTGCCAACCCCTTATCCCGCGATGCGTCCGATACACAGATAGTTCCGAGGCGGCCGAGGAGCTGGGGGATGCGGCGAGATGGCCCCAACGGCTAGACGGAAGAGGCTGCAGGGCCGCCTCGGAATAGTCCAAGCATCGGACGCGCTTGGGGCGACTACCAGTGACAACCCCTTATCCCGCGATGCGTCCGATACACAGATAGTTCCGAGGCGGCCAAGGAGCCTCACCGCATAGCAATCGTGGTGCGAGGTGGGGGATGCAGCGAGATGGCCCCAACGGCTAGACGGAAGAGGCTGCAGGGCCGCCTCGGAATGGTCCAAGCATCGGACGCGCTTGGGGCGACTACCACTGCCAACCCCTTATCCCGCGATGCGTCCGATACACAGATAGTTCCAAGTCGGCCGAGGAGCCTCACCGAATAGCAATCGGGGTGCGAGGCGAGGGATGCGGCGAGAAAGCCCCAACGGCTAGAGGGAAGAGGCTTCAGGTCCGCCTCGGAATGGTCCAAGCATCGGACGCGCTTGGGGCGACTACCAGTGACAACCCCTTATCCCGCGACGCGTCCGATACACAGATAGTTCCAAGGCGGCCGAGGAGCCTCACCGCATAGCAATCGGGGTGCGAGGCGAGGGATGCGGCGAGAAGGACCCAACGGCTAGACGGAAGAGGCTTCAGGGCCGCCTCGGAATGGTCCAAGCATCGGACGCGCTTGGGGCGACTACCAGTGACAACCCCTTATCCCGCGACGCGTCCGATACACAGATAGTTCCAAGGCGGCCGAGGAGCCTCACCGCATAGCAATCGGGGTGCGAGGCGAGGGATGCGGCGAGAAGGACCCAACGGCTAGACGGAAGAGGCTTCAGGTCCGCCTCGGAATGGTCCAAGCATCGGACGCGCTTGGGGCGACTACCAGTGACAACCCCTTATCCCGCGACGCGTCCGATACACAGATAGTTCCAAGGCGGCCGAGGAGCCTCACCGCATAGCAATCGGGGTGCGAGGCGAGGGATGCGGCGAGAAGGACCCAACGGCTAGACGGAAGAGGCTTCAGGGCCGCCTCGGAATGGTCCAAGCATCGGACGCGCTTGGGGCGACTACCAGTGACAACCCCTTATCCCGCGATGCGTCCGATACACAGATAGTTCCAAGGCGGCCGAGGAGCCTCACCGCATAGCAATCGGGGTGCGAGGCGAGGGATGCGGCGAGAAGGACCCAACGGCTAGACGGAAGAGGCTTCAGGGCCGCCTCGGAATGGTCCAAGCATCGGACGCGCTTGGGGCGACTACCAGTGAC
The DNA here is from genome assembly GCF_030272615.1 of Cryptomeria japonica. Classification (NCBI taxonomy): domain Eukaryota; kingdom Viridiplantae; phylum Streptophyta; class Pinopsida; order Cupressales; family Cupressaceae; genus Cryptomeria; species Cryptomeria japonica. Next base: position 589,253 of record NW_026728886.1, on the reverse strand, counting down.
AACCCCTTATCCCGCGACGCGTCCGATACACAGATAGTTCCAAGGCGGCCGAGGAGCCTCACCGCATAGCAATCGGGGTGCGAGGCGAGGGATGCGGCAAGAAGGACCCAACGGCTAGACGGAAGAGGCTTCAGGGCCGCCTCGGAATGGTCCAAGCATCGGACGCGCTTGGGGCGACTACCAGTGACAACCCCTTATCCCGCGACGCGTCCGATACACAGATAGTTCCAAGGCGGCCGAGGAGCCTCACCGCATAGCAATCGGGGTGCGAGGCGAGGGATGCGGCGAGAAGGACCCAACGGCTAGACGGAAGAGGCTTCAGGTCCGCCTCGGAATGGTCCAAGCATCGGACGCGCTTGGGGCGACTACCAGTGACAACCCCTTATCCCGCGACGCGTCCGATACACAGATAGTTCCAAGGCGGCCGAGGAGCCTCACCGCATAGCAATCGGGGTGCGAGGCGAGGGATGCGGCGAGAAGGACCCAACGGCTAGACGGAAGAGGCTTCAGGGCCGCCTCGGAATGGTCCAAGCATCGGACGCGCTTGGGGCGACTACCAGTGACAACCCCTTATCCCGCGACGCGTCCGATACACAGATAGTTCCAAGGCGGCCGAGGAGCCTCACCGCATAGCAATCGGGGTGCGAGGCGAGGGATGCGGCGAGAAGGACCCAACGGCTAGACGGAAGAGGCTTCAGGGCCGCCTCGGAATGGTCCAAGCATCGGACGCGCTTGGGGCGACTACCAGTGACAACCCCTTATCCCGCGATGCGTCCGATACACAGATAGTTCCAAGGCGGCCGAGGAGCCTCACCGCATAGCAATCGGGGTGCGAGGCGAGGGATGCGGCGAGAAGGACCCAACGGCTAGACGGAAGAGGCTTCAGGGCCGCCTCGGAATGGTCCAAGCATCGGACGCGCTTGGGGCGACTACCAGTGACAACCCCTTATCCCGCGACGCGTCCGATACACAGATAGTTCCAAGGCGGCCGAGGAGCCTCACCGCATAGCAATCGGGGTGCGAGGCGAGGGATGCGGCGAGAAGGACCCAACGGCTAGACGGAAGAGGCTTCAGGGCCGCCTCGGAATGGTCCAAGCATCGGACGCGCTTGGGGCGACTACCAGTGACAACCCCTTATCCCGCGACGCGTCCGATACACAGATAGTTCCAAGGCGGCCGAGGAGCCTCACCGCATAGCAATCGGGGTGCGAGGCGAGGGATGCGGCGAGAAGGACCCAACGGCTAGACGGAAGAGGCTTCAGGGCCGCCTCGGAATGGTCCAAGCATCGGACGCGCTTGGGGCGACTACCAGTGACAACCCCTTATCCCGCGACGCGTCCGATACACAGATAGTTCCAAGGCGGCCGAGGAGCCTCACCGCATAGCAATCGGGGTGCGAGGCGAGGGATGCGGCGAGAAGGACCCAACGGCTAGACGGAAGAGGCTTCAGGGCCGCCTGGGAATGGTCCATGCATCGCACGCGCTTGGGGCGACTACCAGTGACAACCCCTTATCCCGCGACGCGTCCGATACACAGATAGTTCCAAGGCGGCCGAGGAGCCTCACCGCATAGCAATCGGGGTGCGAGGCGAGGGATGCGGCGAGAAGGACCCAACGGCTAGACGGAAGAGGCTTCAGGGCCGCCTCGGAATGGTCCAAGCATCGGACGCGCTTGGGGCGACTACCAGTGACAACCCCTTATCCCGCGACGCGTCCGATACACAGATAGTTCCAAGGCGGCCGAGGAGCCTCACCGCATAGCAATCGGGGTGCGAGTCGAGGGATGCGGCGAGAAGGACCCAACGGCTAGACGGAAGAGGCTTCAGGGCCGCCTCGGAATGGTCCAAGCATCGGACGCGCTTGGGGCGACTACCAGTGACAACCCCTTATCCCGCGATGCGTCTGATACACAGATAGTTCCAAGGCGGCCGAGGAGCCTCACCGCATAGCAATCGGGGTGCGAGGCAAGGGATGCGGCGAGAAGGACCCAACGGCTAGACGGAAGAGGCTTCAGGGCCGCCTCGGAATGGTCCAAGCATCGGACGCGCTTGGGGCGACTACCGTTGCCAACCCCTTATCCCGCGATGCGTCTGATACACAGATAGTTCCGAGGCGGCCGAGGAGCCTCACCGCATAGCAATCGGGTTGCGAGGCAGATTATTGGGAAGGGAACCCCCTGGGATGCGGCTCAAGCAGTGCCCAAAGGGACTGGAATGCGGAATCACATCGAGAGACCCAAATGCTATACGAGGGCTCAAATCGAATTATCGATTTGGCCACGACATGGACGCATCGGAACGACTACCTTTGCCGAACCACTCGCAATTGCATCCATACCGAAACCAATAGACATTTCCGTTAGAGCCCTCGCATAGCATTCGGGAATCTCGCATGCCCCTCTAAATCGACCAATGCTGGCGCTCAACGAAAATCCGAGCGCTACCACCGTTCGAGCGCCAGCATTGGTCGAGTTAGAGGGGCACGGGGGAGAATGCTCCAGTCAACACCTCCCCTATATAAGTTATTTGTCCGATTCTCGCACAACCGTAGTCTGCCTCGTCGAATCAAACAACGGTCCCAGATTCCGACTTCCGTTCCGTAGAGACCCAAAAGCTAGATGGAGGCTCGCAAGAAAGAGAGTCGGCGCATAGCAATCGGGTTTCTCGAACGTTTAGGGACCGAGCTCACTTGCGGATAGGGCAAAATCCGCCAAGCAACCCAAAAGCTAGACGGGGGCTCGAATCGAATCGCCTAGGCGGCCACAACAACGACGTGTTGGATCGACTACCAGTGCCAAACCATTCAGCAAGACTAGTCTGTGTCGAGGCCGGATAGAGATTCTCAGAGAGCGCCCGTATAGCATTTAGGAGACCTGCCGCGTCCCTCACACTCGACAAATGGTGGTGCACGTTTATAAATCCGAGCGATCCCAACCCTTTCAAGCACCAACATCGGTCGAGATAGAGGGGCACGGAGGGGGCTGCGTGAGACAACACAGTCCCCTATATAAGTTATTTGTCCGATTCTCACACATCCGAAGAATGGTCATCAAATCGGACAACAGCCCAAACTTCCGACTTCCGTCCCAGAAAGCCCAAGAGCTATCTAAAACGTTCATGGCCGGAACTCGATCGCGGCTATACCAGTCCGCCAAGCAACCCAAAAGCTAGACTGGAGCTCTAGTCGAATCACCTCTGTGGCCATTGCAAGGACGTGTTGGAGCGACTACCATTGCCGAACCATTCCGCAGGTCGAGTCCATACCAAGGCCGCATAGAGATTCACGATGAGCTCCTGCATAGCAATCAGGAGACTTGCCGTGTCCATCACAATCGATAAATCCTGGTGCAAGATTTTTGCATCCGAGCGCTCCAACCAGTCGAGCACCAGCATCAATCGACATAAACGGGCACGGGGGGAGGATGCTCGAGAACACTACCTCCCCTATATAAGTTATTTGTCCGATTCTCAAGCAGCCGAAGTCTGGTCATCGAATCGGGTCAAAGACCACAACTTCCGACTTTACCCACAATGCAAGTCATCGAATCGAACATCGGCCCCCGAGTCGGACTCCATGCGTATGTCAGGTCATCGGACCCAAATTCCGCCTTCCTGCGCATGGCGGGCCATCAATATCAACTCGGTCATCGGACCCAAACTCCGCCTTTCTGCGCATGGCACGCCTTCAAATCGGTCATCGGACCCAAATTCCGCCTTCCTGTGCATGGCGGGCCATCAACATCAACTCGGTCATCGGACCCAAATTCCGCCTTTCTGCGCATGGCACGCCATCAACTCGGTCATCGGACCCAAATTCCGCCTTCCTGCGCATGGCAGGTCATCGGACACAAATTCAGACCTCGCCAATATGCCTACGTATCGAATCGGTCATCGGACCCAACTTCCGACTTCATCCATACTGTAGGGTCTTTGAGGTTGGCGCGGTGCGCTCAACCCGGGGAGTCGACCCATCGAAGCATACACCTCCCCTATATAAGCTATTTGTCCGATTCCCACACCTGTGTAGTTTGCACCTCTGACCAGGACATCGACCCCAACTTCCGAACTCGACTGCAACGACGGCACCAGCGCCTTGGTGCGCACCTTGCGACGCACAGTCCCAACATTCGCCTTCCTGCACATGGCAGGTCATCGGACCCAAATTCCGACCTCGCGAGTATGCCTACATATCGAATCGGTCATCGGACACAACTTCCGACTTCATCCATACCGTAGGGTCTTTGAGGTTGGCGCGGTGCGCTCAACCCGGGGAGTCGACCCAACGAAGCATACACCTCCCCTATATAAGCTATTTGTCCGATTCCCACACCTGTGTAGTTTGCACCTCCGATCAGGACATCGACCCCAACTTCCGAACTCGCCTGCAACGACCGAACCAGCGCCTTGGTGCGCACCTTGCAACGCACAGTGCCAACATTCGCCTTCCTGCACATGGCAGGTCATCGGACCCAAATTCCGACCTCGCGAGTATGCCTACATATCGAATCGGTCATCGGACCCAACTTCCGACTTCATCCATACCGTAGGGTCTTTGAGGTTGGCGCGGTGCGCTCAACCCGGGGAGTCGACCCAACGAAGCATACACCTCCCCTATATAAGCTATTTGTCCGATTCCCACACCTGTGTAGCTTGCACCTCCGATCAGGACATCGACCCCAACTTCCGAACTCGACTAAAAAGACCGCACCAGCACCTTGGTGTGCACCTTGCAACGCACAGTGCCAACATTCGCCTTCCTGCACATGGCAGGTCATCGGACCCAAATTCCGACCTCATGAGCATACCTACTAATCGAATCGGTCATCGGACCCAACTTCCGACTTCATCCATACCGTAGGGTCTTTGAGGTTGGCGCGGTGCGCTCAACCTGGGGAGTCGACCCATCGAAGCATACACCTCCCCTATATAAGCTATTTGTCCGATTCCGACACCTGTGTAGTTTGCACCTCCGCTCAGGACATCGACCCCAACTTCCGAACTCGCCTGCAACGACCGAACCAGCGCCTTGGTGCGCACCAAAAGTGCGCACTTTTGGAGGGCACTTTTGTGCGCTCCAAAGGTGCGCACTTTTGGAGGGCACTTTTTGGAGGGCACTTTTGTGCGCTCCAAAGGTGCGCACTTTTGGAGGGCACTTTTTGGAGGGCACTTTTCTGCGCTCCAAAGGTGCGCACTTTTGGAGGGCACTTTTTGGAGGGCACTTTTCTGCGCTCCAAAGGTGCGCACTTTTGGAGGGCACTTTTTGGAGGGCACTTTTCTGCGCTCCAAAGGTGCGCACTTTTGGAGGGCACTTTTTGGAGGGCACTTTTCTGCGCTCCAAAGGTGCGCACTTTTGGAGGGCACTTTTGTGCACTCCAAAGGTGCACACTTTTGGAGGGCACTTTTTGGAGGGCACTTTTCTGCACTCCAAAGGTGCGCACTTTTGGAGGGCACTTTTTGGAGGGCACTTTTGTGCGCTCCAAAGGTGCGCACTTTTGGAGGGCACTTTTTGGAGGGCACTTTTGTGCGCTCCAAAGGTGCGCACTTTTGGAGGGCACTTTTGTGCACTCCAAAGGTGCGCACTTTTGGAGGGCACTTTTCCTGCGCTCCAAAGGTGCACACCTAGGTGAGCACCTTCGACCACACCTTGTAGCACACCAAACTCTGACTTTCGACTTCATCCGCAATGCAGGGTCTTTGAGGTTGGCGCAATGCGCACAACCAGGGGAGTCGACCCATCAAACCCAACACCTCCCCTATATAAGCTATTTGTCTGATTCTCATACATGCGTAGCCTGCAGGAGCAATTAGGACATCGACCCCAACTTTCGGCTTCTAAACGAAAACAAGGTCTTTGAGGTTGGTGTAATGCGAACAACTAGGGGAGTCAACCCATCAAACCCAACACCTCCCCTATATAAGCTATTTGTCTGATTCTCATACATGTGTAGTCTACAGGAGCAATTAGGACATCGACCCCAACTTTTGACTTCTTAACGAAAACAAGGTCTTTGAGGTTGACGTAATGCGCACAACCAGGGGAGTCGACCCATCAAACCCAACACCTCCCCTATATAAGCTATTTGTCCGATTCTCATACATGTGTAGCCTACAGGAGCCATTAGGACATTGACCCCAACTTTTGACTTCTTAACGAAAACAAGGTCTTTGAGGTTGGCGTAATGCGCACAACCAAGGGAGTTGACCCATCAAACCCAACACCTCCCCTATATAAGCTATTTGTCTGATTCTCATACATGTGTAGCCTGCAACAACGATTAGGACATCCACCCCAACTTCTGAATTCGTCTGCGTTGACCGCACCAAAGGTGCACGCCTTGGTGCTCACCAAAATCCGACTTCCGACTTCTTCTGCTATGCGGGGTCTTTGAGGTTGGCGCAGTGCGCACAACCAGGGGAGTCAACCCACCGAATGCAACACCTCCCCTATATAAGCTATTTGTCTGATTCTCATACATGCGTAGACTGCAGCAATGATTAGGACATCCACCCCAACTTTTGACTTCTTAAACAAGACAGGGTCTTTGAAGTTGGTGCAGTGCACACAACCAGGGGAGTCGACCCATCAAACGCAACACCTCCCCTATATAAAGCTATTTGTCCGATTCTCATACGTGTAGTCTGCAGCAGCGATTAGGACATCGACCCCAACTTCCGAATTCGTTTGCATTGACCGCACCAAAGGTGCACGCCTTGGTGTGCACCTTGGAGTGCACTTTGGTGCTCACCTCGGTGCACACTTTGGTGTGCACCTCGGTGTGCACCAAAGGTGCGCACCTTGGAGCGCACCAAAGGTGTACACTTTGGAGCGCACCACATAGGGTCTTTGAGAGGTTGGCGCAGTGCGCACACCAAGGTGGGTGTTGAGGTGCGTGCCGAGGTGGGTGGGTGCTAGGGTGCGCTCCATGGTGGGTGCCAGGGTGGGTGCGTGCTAGGGTGGATTCCAAAGAGGGTCATAGGGTGGGTGCCAAGGTGGGTTGGTGATATAGTGGGTTCAAAGGTGGGTACTAGGGTGGGTTCCAAGGTGGGTCACAAGTTGGGTGCCAGGATGCGTGGGTGTTAGGTTGGGTGCCAAGGTGGGCTCCTGCGTGGGTGGGTGCTAGGGTGGGTTTCAAGGTGGACGCGAGGGCGGGTGCCAAGGTGGGTAACAAGTTGGGTGTTAGGATGGGTGAGTGCTAGAGTGGGTGCCAAGGTGGGTGGGTGCTAAGGTGGATGCCAAGGTGGTTCACAGGGTGGGTGGGTTCTAGGGTGAGTTCCAAGGTGGGTCACAGGTTTAGTGCTAGGGTGCGTGTCAAGGCGGGTGTCGAGGTGCCTGGGTGCTAGGGTGTGGATGCCAATGTGGGTCATAGGGTGGGTACTAGGGTGGGCTGCAATGTGGGTGCCAAGGTGGGTAACATGCTCGGTTGGTTCTAAATTGGGTGTCAGGGTGGGTGTGCACCCACCTTGCCCGAGGTGGGTGCCAAGGTGCCAGTGTGGGTGGGTGCTAAGGTGGATGCCAAGGTGGGTGAGAAGGTGGGTGATAGGTTGAGTGGTAGGATGGGTGGGTGCCAAGATGGGTCACAGGGTGGGTGCAAGGGTGGGTAGGTGCTAGGGTTGGTGTCAGGGTGGGTGGGTGCTAGGTTGGGTTCCAAGGTGGGTGCGAGGGTGAGTGTCAAGGTGGGTCACAGGTTAGGTGCTAGGATGGGTGAGTGCTAGGGTGCAAAGGTGCCAGGGTGGGTGCTAGGATGGGTCGATGCTAGGGTGAGTGGCAAGGTGGGTCCACAAGTGTCAAGGTGGGTGCCGAGGTGGGTGCCAACTTGGGTTCCAAGGTGGGTGCCAAGTGGGCGACTGCTATGGTGGATGCCAAGGTGGGTCACGGGGTGGGTGCCAAGTTGCTAGGTTGTGTTCCAAGGTGGGTGCCAACGTGGCTGCTAGGGTGCGTGGGTTAAAGGGTGTGTCACAACGTGGGTGCCAGGATGGGTGCGCACCCACACTGGCCAAGACGGGTGCAAGGTTGGGTTCCAAGCCCGGTCACAGGCTGGGTGCTAGGATGGGTGGGTGCCAAGGTGGGCACCAGGGTGGGTGCACCCACCCTGGCCAAGGTGGGTCACGGGGTGGGTCCTAGGGTGGGTAACGGGGTGGGTACTAAGGTGCGTGCCAAGGTGGGTCATGGGGTGGGTGCCAAGGTGGGCACCAGGGTGGGTGTGCACCAACCCTAGCCAGGGTAGGTCACGGGGTGGTTGTCGGGGTGGGCGTCAAGGAGCCAAGGTGGGTGGCAAGTAGCCAAGTTGCGTGCCAAGGTGGGTGTCGGGGTGGGTGCCAAGGATCCAAGGTGGGTGCCAAGGAACCAAGGTGGGTGTCTGGGTGGGTGCCGAGGTGGGAGCCAGGGTGGGTCCCAAGGTGAGTGCAAAGGTGGGTGCCAGGGTCAAGGTGAGTGCCAATGTGGGTTCCAAGGTGCCAGGGTCAGGGTGAGTGCCAATGTGGGTTCAAAGGTGCTAAGTTGGGTGCGAGGTTGGGTGCGAGGGTGGGTGGGTGCCAAGGTGTGCTAGGTGGAAGCCCGGGTGGGTCGGCATCCCATGGGTGTCGAGTTGGGTGCCTGATGGGTGCTTCTTGTCAAGTTTTAGTCGTCGGGACTCATTTCGAGCCTTAGAGGTCGTTTCTTGTCCGGTTGCCCTGTCTTCGACCTGGGAACCCAATTTTGGTCCTCGGGTCCCATTTTTTTTTGTCTCGCATCCCACTTTTGGCCTGTGGCCTTTTCGGGGTCGATTCTCGTTTTGGGCATCAGAGCATGTTTCTTCTCCTAAAACCCAATATTTGTTTATTAAGTCTCGGAACACATTTTTGTTCTCGTGGACCCATCATGGGTCTTGGAACGCATTTGTGGTCCTTGGGTCCCATTTTGCATCCCGAAACTTGTGTTTTGGTGCTTGATCCCTATTTTGGGTGCCCACCTTGCACCAAGTGCGCACCCGGGGCAAACCGAGCGCCTTGGTGCACCGGGGCAAGATCGAGCGTGCACCCGAGGCGCCCCGAACATGCACCAAGGTGCACTCGGCCCACATGTGAGCGCAGGTCGTTGCGCCCGAGGTGGTGTGTGGGCACCGCGTTGCAGACGGGACACTGCACGCACACGACGCCCCGTCCAGGTGCACGCACGTAGGCCGGGCCGGGTGCACACCCGACGCCCTAGCAAGGTGCGCGCACCCGGGCAGGGCTCACACTTGGCGAACGGGGCGCACTTCGCGAGGGAGGGTGTGCACCTCGACGGGGGTGGGTGGCCGGGGTGGATTCGCACGTGGGTCGCGGTTTGCTAAGTACACACTGCGACAAGCTCATAACGGGTGCGATCATACCAGCGTTAGTGCACCGGATCCCATCAGAACTCCGCAGTTAAGCGCGCTTGGGCCGGAGTAGTACTGGGATGGGTGACCTCCCGGGAAGTCCCGGTGTTGCACCCTTTTTTAGTTTTTCGCCGGGCGTCGCAATGCTATTTGAATAAACCTTTTGCCCGTTTGCGTTCTCGTCGGGGCCGGGCCGGGCCGGGGTGCGCTGCCCGCACTACCGCGCGCGCGGGGGGCGACACCGAGCGCGCACCCGAGGCGCCCCGAGCACACAGGCCACGGTGCAACCCGGGCGTTGTGCGCGCACCCCGGTGCGCCCGAGGTGCTGCGCGCGCACCCAGGTGAAATCGGTGTGCACCTCGGCCAGTGCGCGCTCGGTCGAGTCGCGCACGTTGGCCAAGGTGCACGGTGATGTTTCTTACTCTAAGGTTCCGCACCAGACGCCCGGGACAGGTGAGCGAAGCTGGGCGGGGCCGGGTGCGCGGCCGGGGCAGGTGCACGCAGCTGGAGAGAGCTTTGGAGCACACCAGAGGTGCGCACCTTGGAGCACACTTCGGAGCGCACCAATGATGCGCTCCATTCAAAAGTTTCCTGAAAAGGCAAAAAAAGTTGAGATTATAGAATTTCCCACTTGAGAGATTGTAAAAAAAAAAAATTTAAAATGAAGGAAACGCGGGTGCCAAGGTGTGCGCGCCCGGGTGCGCAGCCCAGCCAAGGTGTGCGCACCAAGGCGCCCACCCTGGCGAAGGTGCACGCAAGGTGCGCACCCGAGGCAAACCGGACAATTAACCCAACTTTCGACTTCGCGCGCACCTGCGCACCTTGGAGCGCACTTCGGAGCGCTCCTTGGTGCGCACCAATCTTGGGCACCTCGGAGTGCACCATGGCGCCCACCAAGGTGCGCACCCGGGGCAAACCGAGCTCCGACTTCGTGCGCACCTTGGAGCGCACGAAAGGTGCGCACCATGGCGCCCACCAAGGTGCGCAGCCCAGCCAAGGCGTGCGCATCAAGGTGCGCACCCTGGCGAAGGTGCGCACCCGGGGCAAACCGAGCTCCGACTTCGTGCGCACCTTGGAGCGCACAAAGGGTGCGCAACCCAGCCAAGGTGTGCGCACCCCGGGCAAACCGAGCTCCGAATCGTGCGCACCTTGGAGCACACTTCGGAGCCCTCCTTGGTGCGCACCGATGTTGCGCACCTCGGAGCGCACCCGGGGAAAACAATGCAATTAACCCGACTTTCGACTTCGTGGGCACCTCGGAGCGCTCTCGGGTTCGCACCTCGGAGCACACCGAGGTGCGCACCTTTGATGCGCTGCCTTCACCAATTTCCAGAAAAGGCAAGAAAACATTGAGAAGGTGTGCGCACCGAGGTGCCCACCCTGGCGAAGGTGCACGCGAGGTGCGCACCCGGGGCAAACCGGGCTCCGACTTCGTGCACGCCATGCTGCGCACCTTGGAGGGCCATGGTGCGCACCTTGGAGCACACTTCGGAGCGCTCAATGGTGCCCAACCCAGCCAAGGTGCCCACCGCGGCGAAGGTGCACGCGAGGTGCGCACCCGGGGCAAACCGGGCTCCGACTTCGTGCACGCCGCACCTTGGAGCACACTTCGGAGCGCTCCTTGGTGCGCACCAGGGCGCGCAACCCAGCCGAGGTGCCCACCCCGGCGAAGGTGCACGCGGGGTGCGCACCCGGGGCAAACCGGGCTCCGACTTCGTGCACGCCATGGTGCCCACCGCGGCGAAGGTGCACGCGAGGTGCGCACCCGGGGCAAACCGGGCTCCGACTTCGTGCACGCCGCACCTTGGAGCACACTTCGGAGCGCTCCTTGGTGCGCACCAGGGCGCGCAACCCAGCCGAGGTGCCCACCCCGGCGAAGGTGCACGCGAGGTGCGCACCCGGGGCAAACCGGGCTCCGACTTCGTGCACGCCATGGTGCCCACCGCGGCGAAGGTGCACGCGAGGTGCGCACCCGGGGCAAACCGGGCTCCGACTTCGTGCACGCCGCACCTTGGAGCACACTTCGGAGCGCTCCTTGGTGCGCACCATGGTGCCCACCAGGGCGCGCAACCCCGCCGAAGGTGCACGCGAGGTGCGCACCCGGGGCAAACCGGGCTCCGACTTCGTGCACGCCGCACCTTGGAGCACACTTCGGAGCGCTCCTTGGTGCGCACCAGGGCGCGCAACCCCGCCGAAGGTGCACGCGAGGTGCGCACCCGGGGCAAACCGGGCTCCGACTTCGTGCACGCCATGGTGCGCACCAGGGTGCCCACCGCGGCGAAGGTGCGCACCCGGGGCAAACCGGGCTCCGACTTCGTGCACGCCGCACCTTGGAGCACACTTCGGAGCGCTCCTTGGTGCGCACCAGGGCGCGCAACCCAGCCGAGGTGCCCACCCCGGCGAAGGTGCACGCGAGGTGCGCACCCGGGGCAAACCGGGCTCCGACTTCGTGCACGCCATGGTGCCCACCGCGGCGAAGGTGCGCACCCGGGGCAAACCGGGCTAGGACTTCGTGCACGCCGCACCTTGGAGCACACTTCGGAGCGCTCCTTGGTGCGCACCATGGTGCCCACCAGGCCGCGCAACCCAGCCAAGGTGTGCGCACCAAGGTGCACGCGAGGTGCGCACCCGGGGCAAACCGGGGTCCGGCTTCGTGCACGCCGCACCTTGGAGCACACATCGGGGCGCTCCCGGGTTCGCACCGGCGTTGCGCACCGTGGTGGGCACCTCGGAGCGCACCGTGGTGGGCACCTCGGAGCACACCAAGGTGGGCAGCGAGGTGCGCACCTTTGATGCGATGCCTTCACTAATTTCCATAAAAGGCAAAAAAAAACGAGATTTTAAAATTTCCGTTTTGAAAGATAGTGAGAAAAAGGGAATGCTGGTGCCATCTTGAGCCCGCCCTGGTGCGCAGCCCAGCCAAGGTGTGCGCACCAAGGTGCCCACCCTGGCGAAGGTGCGCGCCCGGGCAATTAACCCAACTTCCAACTTCGCGCGCGCCAGGGTGGGAGCGCACCCAACAACCGGGCCTGGGAAGAGCCAATGCGAGAAACCCCACCAAACGCTCTGACAAAAAAAGAGGGGGCGCTCCAGTAACCCCGCTTCGGAGCGCACCCTGGGCAAACCCAGCCAGGGTGCCCACCCCGGCCAAGGTGCAGGCGAGGTGCGCACCCGGGGCAAACCGGGCTCCGACAACGTGCACGCCGCACCTTGGAGCACACTTCGTAGCGCTCCCGGGTGCGCACCTCAGAGCACACCAAGGTGGGCAGCGAGGTGCGCACCTTTGATGCGCTGCCTTCACTAATTTCCAGAAAAGGCAAAAAAAAGAGGAGATTTTAAAATTTCCGTTTTGAAAGATAGTGAAAAAAACGGAACGCGGGTGCCATCTTGAGCCCGCCCTGGTGCACAGCCCAGGTAAGGTGCCCACCCTGGCAAAGGTGCGCACCCGGGCAATTAACCCTACTTCCGACTTCGTGCGCGCCAGGGTGGCAACCGGGCCTGGGAAGAGCCAATGCGAGAAACCCCACCAAACGCTCCGACAAAAAAAGAGGCGGCCTCCAATAACCCCGCTTCGGAGCGCAGCCGGGGCAAACCCAGCCAAGGTGCCCACCCCGACGAAGGTGCACGCGAGGTGCGCACCCGGGGCAAACCGGGCTCCGACAACGTGCACGCAGCACCTTGGAGCACACTTCGAAGCACTCCCGGGTGCCCACCGGCGTTGCGCACCGTGGTGGGCAGCGAGGTGCGCACCTTTGATGCGCTGCCTTCACTAATTTCCAGAAAAGGCAAAAAAAAATGAGATTTTAAAATTTCCGTTTTGAAAGATAGTGAAAAAAACGGAACGCGGGTGCCATCTTGAGCCCGCCCTGGTGCGCAGCCCAGGCAAGGCATGCGCACCAAGGTGCCCACCCGCGGTGCACACCCGGGGCAAACCGGGCTCCGACTTCGTGCAGGCCGCACCTTGGAGCACACTTCGGAGCGCTCCTTGGTGCGCACCATGGTGCCCACCAGGGCGCACCCGGGGCAAACCGGGCTCCGACTTCGTGCACGCCGCACCTTGGAGCACACATCGGAGCGCTCCCAGGTTCGCACCAGCGTTGCGCACCTTTGATGCGCTGCCTTCACTAATTTCCAGAAAAGGCAAAAAAAAACGATATTTTAAAATTTCCGTTCTGAAAGATAGTGAAAAAAACGGAACGCGGGTGCCATCTTGAGCCCTTCCTGGTGCGCAGCCCAGGCAAGTTGTGCGCACCAAGGTGCCCACCCTGGCGGAGGTGCGCGCCCGGGGCAAACCGGGCTCCGACTTCGTGCACTGCATGGTGCCCACCAAGGCGCGCAACCCAGCCAAGGTGCCCACCGCAGCGAAGGTGCACGCGAGGTGCGCACCCGAGGTGCACACCCGGGGCAAACCGAGCTCCGACTTCGTGCACGCCGCACCTTGGAGCACACTTCAGAGCGCTCCTTGGTGCGCACCAGGGCGCGCAACCCAGCCAAGGTGCTCACCCCGGCGAAGGTGCACGCGAGGTGCGCACCCGGGGCAAGCCGGGCTCGGACTTCGTGCACGCCGCACCTTGGAGCACACATCGGAGCGCTCCCGGGTTCGCACCAGCATTGCGCACCTTTGATGCGCTGCCTTCACTAATTTCCAGAAAAGGCAAAAAAAAAAAAAAAACGAGATTTTAAAATTTCCGTTTTGAAAGATAGTGAAAAAAACGGAACGCGGGTGCCATCTTGAGCCCGCCCTGGTGTGCAGCCCAGGCAAGTTGTGCGCACCAAGGCACCCACCCTGGCCAAGGTGGGTCACGGGGTGGGTCCTAGGGTGGGTAACGGGGTGGGTACTAAGGTGCGTGCCAAGGTGGGTCATGGGGTGGGTGCCAAGGTGGGCACCAGGGTGGGTGTGCACCAACCCTAGCCAGGGTAGGTCACGGGGTGGTTGTCGGGGTGGGCGTCAAGGAGCCAAGGTGGGTGGCAAGTAGCCAAGTTGCGTGCCAAGGTGGGTGTCGGGGTGGGTGCCAAGGATCCAAGGTGGGTGCCAAGGAACCAAGGTGGGTGTCTGGGTGGGTGCCGAGGTGGGAGCCAGGGTGGGTCCCAAGGTGAGTGCAAAGGTGGGTGCCAGGGTCAAGGTGAGTGCCAATGTGGGTTCCAAGGTGCCAGGGTCAGGGTGAGTGCCAATGTGGGTTCAAAGGTGCTAAGTTGGGTGCGAGGTTGGGTGCGAGGGTGGGTGGGTGCCAAGGTGTGCTAGGTGGAAGCCCGGGTGGGTCGGCATCCCATGGGTGTCGAGTTGGGTGCCTGATGGGTGCTTCTTGTCAAGTTTTAGTCGTCGGGACTCATTTCGAGCCTTAGAGGTCGTTTCTTGTCCGGTTGCCCTGTCTTCGACCTGGGAACCCAATTTTGGTCCTCGGGTCCCATTTTTTTTTGTCTCGCATCCCACTTTTGGCCTGTGGCCTTTTCGGGGTCGATTCTCGTTTTGGGCATCAGAGCATGTTTCTTCTCCTAAAACCCAATATTTGTTTATTAAGTCTCGGAACACATTTTTGTTCTCGTGGACCCATCATGGGTCTTGGAACGCATTTGTGGTCCTTGGGTCCCATTTTGCATCCCGAAACTTGTGTTTTGGTGCTTGATCCCTATTTTGGGTGCCCACCTTGCACCAAGTGCGCACCCGGGGCAAACCGAGCGCCTTGGTGCACCGGGGCAAGATCGAGCGTGCACCCGAGGCGCCCCGAACATGCACCAAGGTGCACTCGGCCCACATGTGAGCGCAGGTCGTTGCGCCCGAGGTGGTGTGTGGGCACCGCGTTGCAGACGGGACACTGCACGCACACGACGCCCCGTCCAGGTGCACGCACGTAGGCCGGGCCGGGTGCACACCCGACGCCCTAGCAAGGTGCGCGCACCCGGGCAGGGCTCACACTTGGCGAACGGGGCGCACTTCGCGAGGGAGGGTGTGCACCTCGACGGGGGTGGGTGGCCGGGGTGGATTCGCACGTGGGTCGCGGTTTGCTAAGTACACACTGCGACAAGCTCATAACGGGTGCGATCATACCAGCGTTAGTGCACCGGATCCCATCAGAACTCCGCAGTTAAGCGCGCTTGGGCCGGAGTAGTACTGGGATGGGTGACCTCCCGGGAAGTCCCGGTGTTGCACCCTTTTTTAGTTTTTCGCCGGGCGTCGCAATGCTATTTGAATAAACCTTTTGCCCGTTTGCGTTCTCGTCGGGGCCGGGCCGGGCCGGGGTGCGCTGCCCGCACTACCGCGCGCGCGGGGGGCGACACCGAGCGCGCACCCGAGGCGCCCCGAGCACACAGGCCACGGTGCAACCCGGGCGTTGTGCGCGCACCCCGGTGCGCCCGAGGTGCTGCGCGCGCACCCAGGTGAAATCGGTGTGCACCTCGGCCAGTGCGCGCTCGGTCGAGTCGCGCACGTTGGCCAAGGTGCACGGTGATGTTTCTTACTCTAAGGTTCCGCACCAGACGCCCGGGACAGGTGAGCGAAGCTGGGCGGGGCCGGGTGCGCGGCCGGGGCAGGTGCACGCAGCTGGAGAGAGCTTTGGAGCACACCAGAGGTGCGCACCTTGGAGCACACTTCGGAGCGCACCAATGATGCGCTCCATTCAAAAGTTTCCTGAAAAGGCAAAAAAAGTTGAGATTATAGAATTTCCCACTTGAGAGATTGTAAAAAAAAAAAATTTAAAATGAAGGAAACGCGGGTGCCAAGGTGTGCGCGCCCGGGTGCGCAGCCCAGCCAAGGTGTGCGCACCAAGGCGCCCACCCTGGCGAAGGTGCACGCAAGGTGCGCACCCGAGGCAAACCGGACAATTAACCCAACTTTCGACTTCGCGCGCACCTGCGCACCTTGGAGCGCACTTCGGAGCGCTCCTTGGTGCGCACCAATCTTGGGCACCTCGGAGTGCACCATGGCGCCCACCAAGGTGCGCACCCGGGGCAAACCGAGCTCCGACTTCGTGCGCACCTTGGAGCGCACGAAAGGTGCGCACCATGGCGCCCACCAAGGTGCGCAGCCCAGCCAAGGCGTGCGCATCAAGGTGCGCACCCTGGCGAAGGTGCGCACCCGGGGCAAACCGAGCTCCGACTTCGTGCGCACCTTGGAGCGCACAAAGGGTGCGCAACCCAGCCAAGGTGTGCGCACCCCGGGCAAACCGAGCTCCGAATCGTGCGCACCTTGGAGCACACTTCGGAGCCCTCCTTGGTGCGCACCGATGTTGCGCACCTCGGAGCGCACCCGGGGAAAACAATGCAATTAACCCGACTTTCGACTTCGTGGGCACCTCGGAGCGCTCTCGGGTTCGCACCTCGGAGCACACCGAGGTGCGCACCTTTGATGCGCTGCCTTCACCAATTTCCAGAAAAGGCAAGAAAACATTGAGAAGGTGTGCGCACCGAGGTGCCCACCCTGGCGAAGGTGCACGCGAGGTGCGCACCCGGGGCAAACCGGGCTCCGACTTCGTGCACGCCATGCTGCGCACCTTGGAGGGCCATGGTGCGCACCTTGGAGCACACTTCGGAGCGCTCAATGGTGCCCAACCCAGCCAAGGTGCCCACCGCGGCGAAGGTGCACGCGAGGTGCGCACCCGGGGCAAACCGGGCTCCGACTTCGTGCACGCCGCACCTTGGAGCACACTTCGGAGCGCTCCTTGGTGCGCACCAGGGCGCGCAACCCAGCCGAGGTGCCCACCCCGGCGAAGGTGCACGCGGGGTGCGCACCCGGGGCAAACCGGGCTCCGACTTCGTGCACGCCATGGTGCCCACCGCGGCGAAGGTGCACGCGAGGTGCGCACCCGGGGCAAACCGGGCTCCGACTTCGTGCACGCCGCACCTTGGAGCACACTTCGGAGCGCTCCTTGGTGCGCACCAGGGCGCGCAACCCAGCCGAGGTGCCCACCCCGGCGAAGGTGCACGCGAGGTGCGCACCCGGGGCAAACCGGGCTCCGACTTCGTGCACGCCATGGTGCCCACCGCGGCGAAGGTGCACGCGAGGTGCGCACCCGGGGCAAACCGGGCTCCGACTTCGTGCACGCCGCACCTTGGAGCACACTTCGGAGCGCTCCTTGGTGCGCACCATGGTGCCCACCAGGGCGCGCAACCCCGCCGAAGGTGCACGCGAGGTGCGCACCCGGGGCAAACCGGGCTCCGACTTCGTGCACGCCGCACCTTGGAGCACACTTCGGAGCGCTCCTTGGTGCGCACCAGGGCGCGCAACCCCGCCGAAGGTGCACGCGAGGTGCGCACCCGGGGCAAACCGGGCTCCGACTTCGTGCACGCCATGGTGCGCACCAGGGTGCCCACCGCGGCGAAGGTGCGCACCCGGGGCAAACCGGGCTCCGACTTCGTGCACGCCGCACCTTGGAGCACACTTCGGAGCGCTCCTTGGTGCGCACCAGGGCGCGCAACCCAGCCGAGGTGCCCACCCCGGCGAAGGTGCACGCGAGGTGCGCACCCGGGGCAAACCGGGCTCCGACTTCGTGCACGCCATGGTGCCCACCGCGGCGAAGGTGCGCACCCGGGGCAAACCGGGCTAGGACTTCGTGCACGCCGCACCTTGGAGCACACTTCGGAGCGCTCCTTGGTGCGCACCATGGTGCCCACCAGGCCGCGCAACCCAGCCAAGGTGTGCGCACCAAGGTGCACGCGAGGTGCGCACCCGGGGCAAACCGGGGTCCGGCTTCGTGCACGCCGCACCTTGGAGCACACATCGGGGCGCTCCCGGGTTCGCACCGGCGTTGCGCACCGTGGTGGGCACCTCGGAGCGCACCGTGGTGGGCACCTCGGAGCACACCAAGGTGGGCAGCGAGGTGCGCACCTTTGATGCGATGCCTTCACTAATTTCCATAAAAGGCAAAAAAAAACGAGATTTTAAAATTTCCGTTTTGAAAGATAGTGAGAAAAAGGGAATGCTGGTGCCATCTTGAGCCCGCCCTGGTGCGCAGCCCAGCCAAGGTGTGCGCACCAAGGTGCCCACCCTGGCGAAGGTGCGCGCCCGGGCAATTAACCCAACTTCCAACTTCGCGCGCGCCAGGGTGGGAGCGCACCCAACAACCGGGCCTGGGAAGAGCCAATGCGAGAAACCCCACCAAACGCTCTGACAAAAAAAGAGGGGGCGCTCCAGTAACCCCGCTTCGGAGCGCACCCTGGGCAAACCCAGCCAGGGTGCCCACCCCGGCCAAGGTGCAGGCGAGGTGCGCACCCGGGGCAAACCGGGCTCCGACAACGTGCACGCCGCACCTTGGAGCACACTTCGTAGCGCTCCCGGGTGCGCACCTCAGAGCACACCAAGGTGGGCAGCGAGGTGCGCACCTTTGATGCGCTGCCTTCACTAATTTCCAGAAAAGGCAAAAAAAAGAGGAGATTTTAAAATTTCCGTTTTGAAAGATAGTGAAAAAAACGGAACGCGGGTGCCATCTTGAGCCCGCCCTGGTGCACAGCCCAGGTAAGGTGCCCACCCTGGCAAAGGTGCGCACCCGGGCAATTAACCCTACTTCCGACTTCGTGCGCGCCAGGGTGGCAACCGGGCCTGGGAAGAGCCAATGCGAGAAACCCCACCAAACGCTCCGACAAAAAAAGAGGCGGCGCTCCAATAACCCCGCTTCGGAGCGCAGCCGGGGCAAACCCAGCCAAGGTGCCCACCCCGACGAAGGTGCACGCGAGGTGCGCACCCGGGGCAAACCGGGCTCCGACAACGTGCACGCAGCACCTTGGAGCACACTTCGAAGCACTCCCGGGTGCCCACCGGCGTTGCGCACCGTGGTGGGCAGCGAGGTGCGCACCTTTGATGCGCTGCCTTCACTAATTTCCAGAAAAGGCAAAAAAAAATGAGATTTTAAAATTTCCGTTTTGAAAGATAGTGAAAAAAACGGAACGCGGGTGCCATCTTGAGCCCGCCCTGGTGCGCAGCCCAGGCAAGGCATGCGCACCAAGGTGCCCACCCGCGGTGCACGCCCGGGGCAAACCGGGCTCCGACTTCGTGCAGGCCGCACCTTGGAGCACACTTCGGAGCGCTCCTTGGTGCGCACCATGGTGCCCACCAGGGCGCACCCGGGGCAAACCGGGCTCCGACTTCGTGCACGCCGCACCTTGGAGCACACATCGGAGCGCTCACAGGTTCGCACCAACGTTGCGCACCTTTGATGCGCTGCCTTCACTAATTTCCAGAAAAGGCAAAAAAAAACGATATTTTAAAATTTCCGTTCTGAAAGATAGTGAAAAAAACGGAACGCGGGTGCCATCTTGAGCCCTTCCTGGTGCGCAGCCCAGGCAAGTTGTGCGCACCAAGGTGCCCACCCTGGCGGAGGTGCGCGCCCGGGGCAAACCGGGCTCCGACTTCGTGCACTGCATGGTGCCCACCAAGGCGCGCAACCCAGCCAAGGTGCCCACCGCAGCGAAGGTGCACGCGAGGTGCGCACCCGAGGTGCACACCCGGGGCAAACCGAGCTCCGACTTCGTGCACGCCGCACCTTGGAGCACACTTCAGAGCGCTCCTTGGTGCGCACCAGGGCGCGCAACCCAGCCAAGGTGCTCACCCCGGCGAAGGTGCACGCGAGGTGCGCACCCGGGGCAAGCCGGGCTCGGACTTCGTGCACGCCGCACCTTGGAGCACACATCGGAGCGCTCCCGGGTTCGCACCAGCATTGCGCACCTTTGATGCGCTGCCTTCACTAATTTCCAGAAAAGGCAAAAAAAAAAAAAAAACGAGATTTTAAAATTTCCGTTTTGAAAGATAGTGAAAAAAACGGAACGCGGGTGCCATCTTGAGCCCGCCCTGGTGTGCAGCCCAGGCAAGTTGTGCGCACCAAGGCACCCACCCTGGCCAAGGTGGGTCACGGGGTGGGTCCTAGGGTGGGTAACGGGGTGGGTACTAAGGTGCGTGCCAAGGTGGGTCATGGGGTGGGTGCCAAGGTGGGCACCAGGGTGGGTGTGCACCAACCCTAGCCAGGGTAGGTCACGGGGTGGTTGTCGGGGTGGGCGTCAAGGAGCCAAGGTGGGTGGCAAGTAGCCAAGTTGCGTGCCAAGGTGGGTGTCGGGGTGGGTGCCAAGGATCCAAGGTGGGTGCCAAGGAACCAAGGTGGGTGTCTGGGTGGGTGCCGAGGTGGGAGCCAGGGTGGGTCCCAAGGTGAGTGCAAAGGTGGGTGCCAGGGTCAAGGTGAGTGCCAATGTGGGTTCCAAGGTGCCAGGGTCAGGGTGAGTGCCAATGTGGGTTCAAAGGTGCTAAGTTGGGTGCGAGGTTGGGTGCGAGGGTGGGTGGGTGCCAAGGTGTGCTAGGTGGAAGCCCGGGTGGGTCGGCATCCCATGGGTGTCGAGTTGGGTGCCTGATGGGTGCTTCTTGTCAAGTTTTAGTCGTCGGGACTCATTTCGAGCCTTAGAGGTCGTTTCTTGTCCGGTTGCCCTGTCTTCGACCTGGGAACCCAATTTTGGTCCTCGGGTCCCATTTTTTTTTGTCTCGCATCCCACTTTTGGCCTGTGGCCTTTTCGGGGTCGATTCTCGTTTTGGGCATCAGAGCATGTTTCTTCTCCTAAAACCCAATATTTGTTTATTAAGTCTCGGAACACATTTTTGTTCTCGTGGACCCATCATGGGTCTTGGAACGCATTTGTGGTCCTTGGGTCCCATTTTGCATCCCGAAACTTGTGTTTTGGTGCTTGATCCCTATTTTGGGTGCCCACCTTGCACCAAGTGCGCACCCGGGGCAAACCGAGCGCCTTGGTGCACCGGGGCAAGATCGAGCGTGCACCCGAGGCGCCCCGAACATGCACCAAGGTGCACTCGGCCCACATGTGAGCGCAGGTCGTTGCGCCCGAGGTGGTGTGTGGGCACCGCGTTGCAGACGGGACACTGCACGCACACGACGCCCCGTCCAGGTGCACGCACGTAGGCCGGGCCGGGTGCACACCCGACGCCCTAGCAAGGTGCGCGCACCCGGGCAGGGCTCACACTTGGCGAACGGGGCGCACTTCGCGAGGGAGGGTGTGCACCTCGACGGGGGTGGGTGGCCGGGGTGGATTCGCACGTGGGTCGCGGTTTGCTAAGTACACACTGCGACAAGCTCATAACGGGTGCGATCATACCAGCGTTAGTGCACCGGATCCCATCAGAACTCCGCAGTTAAGCGCGCTTGGGCCGGAGTAGTACTGGGATGGGTGACCTCCCGGGAAGTCCCGGTGTTGCACCCTTTTTTAGTTTTTCGCCGGGCGTCGCAATGCTATTTGAATAAACCTTTTGCCCGTTTGCGTTCTCGTCGGGGCCGGGCCGGGCCGGGGTGCGCTGCCCGCACTACCGCGCGCGCGGGGGCGACACCGAGCGCGCACCCGAGGCGCCCCGAGCACACAGGCCACGGTGCAACCCGGGCGTTGTGCGCGCACCCCGGTGCGCCCGAGGTGCTGCGCGCGCACCCAGGTGAAATCGGTGTGCACCTCGGCCAGTGCGCGCTCGGTCGAGTCGCGCACGTTGGCCAAGGTGCACGGTGATGTTTCTTACTCTAAGGTTCCGCACCAGACGCCCGGGACAGGTGAGCGAAGCTGGGCGGGGCCGGGTGCGCGGCCGGGGCAGGTGCACGCAGCTGGAGAGAGCTTTGGAGCACACCAGAGGTGCGCACCTTGGAGCACACTTCGGAGCGCACCAATGATGCGCTCCATTCAAAAGTTTCCTGAAAAGGCAAAAAAAGTTGAGATTATAGAATTTCCCACTTGAGAGATTGTAAAAAAAAAAAATTTAAAATGAAGGAAACGCGGGTGCCAAGGTGTGCGCGCCCGGGTGCGCAGCCCAGCCAAGGTGTGCGCACCAAGGCGCCCACCCTGGCGAAGGTGCACGCAAGGTGCGCACCCGAGGCAAACCGGACAATTAACCCAACTTTCGACTTCGCGCGCACCTGCGCACCTTGGAGCGCACTTCGGAGCGCTCCTTGGTGCGCACCAATCTTGGGCACCTCGGAGTGCACCATGGCGCCCACCAAGGTGCGCACCCGGGGCAAACCGAGCTCCGACTTCGTGCGCACCTTGGAGCGCACGAAAGGTGCGCACCATGGCGCCCACCAAGGTGCGCAGCCCAGCCAAGGCGTGCGCATCAAGGTGCGCACCCTGGCGAAGGTGCGCACCCGGGGCAAACCGAGCTCCGACTTCGTGCGCACCTTGGAGCGCACAAAGGGTGCGCAACCCAGCCAAGGTGTGCGCACCCCGGGCAAACCGAGCTCCGAATCGTGCGCACCTTGGAGCACACTTCGGAGCCCTCCTTGGTGCGCACCGATGTTGCGCACCTCGGAGCGCACCCGGGGAAAACAATGCAATTAACCCGACTTTCGACTTCGTGGGCACCTCGGAGCGCTCTCGGGTTCGCACCTCGGAGCACACCGAGGTGCGCACCTTTGATGCGCTGCCTTCACCAATTTCCAGAAAAGGCAAGAAAACATTGAGAAGGTGTGCGCACCGAGGTGCCCACCCTGGCGAAGGTGCACGCGAGGTGCGCACCCGGGGCAAACCGGGCTCCGACTTCGTGCACGCCATGCTGCGCACCTTGGAGGGCCATGGTGCGCACCTTGGAGCACACTTCGGAGCGCTCAATGGTGCCCAACCCAGCCAAGGTGCCCACCGCGGCGAAGGTGCACGCGAGGTGCGCACCCGGGGCAAACCGGGCTCCGACTTCGTGCACGCCGCACCTTGGAGCACACTTCGGAGCGCTCCTTGGTGCGCACCAGGGCGCGCAACCCAGCCGAGGTGCCCACCCCGGCGAAGGTGCACGCGGGGTGCGCACCCGGGGCAAACCGGGCTCCGACTTCGTGCACGCCATGGTGCCCACCGCGGCGAAGGTGCACGCGAGGTGCGCACCCGGGGCAAACCGGGCTCCGACTTCGTGCACGCCGCACCTTGGAGCACACTTCGGAGCGCTCCTTGGTGCGCACCAGGGCGCGCAACCCAGCCGAGGTGCCCACCCCGGCGAAGGTGCACGCGAGGTGCGCACCCGGGGCAAACCGGGCTCCGACTTCGTGCACGCCATGGTGCCCACCGCGGCGAAGGTGCACGCGAGGTGCGCACCCGGGGCAAACCGGGCTCCGACTTCGTGCACGCCGCACCTTGGAGCACACTTCGGAGCGCTCCTTGGTGCGCACCATGGTGCCCACCAGGGCGCGCAACCCCGCCGAAGGTGCACGCGAGGTGCGCACCCGGGGCAAACCGGGCTCCGACTTCGTGCACGCCGCACCTTGGAGCACACTTCGGAGCGCTCCTTGGTGCGCACCAGGGCGCGCAACCCCGCCGAAGGTGCACGCGAGGTGCGCACCCGGGGCAAACCGGGCTCCGACTTCGTGCACGCCATGGTGCGCACCAGGGTGCCCACCGCGGCGAAGGTGCGCACCCGGGGCAAACCGGGCTCCGACTTCGTGCACGCCGCACCTTGGAGCACACTTCGGAGCGCTCCTTGGTGCGCACCAGGGCGCGCAACCCAGCCGAGGTGCCCACCCCGGCGAAGGTGCACGCGAGGTGCGCACCCGGGGCAAACCGGGCTCCGACTTCGTGCACGCCATGGTGCCCACCGCGGCGAAGGTGCGCACCCGGGGCAAACCGGGCTAGGACTTCGTGCACGCCGCACCTTGGAGCACACTTCGGAGCGCTCCTTGGTGCGCACCATGGTGCCCACCAGGCCGCGCAACCCAGCCAAGGTGTGCGCACCAAGGTGCACGCGAGGTGCGCACCCGGGGCAAACCGGGGTCCGGCTTCGTGCACGCCGCACCTTGGAGCACACATCGGGGCGCTCCCGGGTTCGCACCGGCGTTGCGCACCGTGGTGGGCACCTCGGAGCGCACCGTGGTGGGCACCTCGGAGCACACCAAGGTGGGCAGCGAGGTGCGCACCTTTGATGCGATGCCTTCACTAATTTCCATAAAAGGCAAAAAAAAACGAGATTTTAAAATTTCCGTTTTGAAAGATAGTGAGAAAAAGGGAATGCTGGTGCCATCTTGAGCCCGCCCTGGTGCGCAGCCCAGCCAAGGTGTGCGCACCAAGGTGCCCACCCTGGCGAAGGTGCGCGCCCGGGCAATTAACCCAACTTCCAACTTCGCGCGCGCCAGGGTGGGAGCGCACCCAACAACCGGGCCTGGGAAGAGCCAATGCGAGAAACCCCACCAAACGCTCTGACAAAAAAAGAGGGGGCGCTCCAGTAACCCCGCTTCGGAGCGCACCCTGGGCAAACCCAGCCAGGGTGCCCACCCCGGCCAAGGTGCAGGCGAGGTGCGCACCCGGGGCAAACCGGGCTCCGACAACGTGCACGCCGCACCTTGGAGCACACTTCGTAGCGCTCCCGGGTGCGCACCTCAGAGCACACCAAGGTGGGCAGCGAGGTGCGCACCTTTGATGCGCTGCCTTCACTAATTTCCAGAAAAGGCAAAAAAAAGAGGAGATTTTAAAATTTCCGTTTTGAAAGATAGTGAAAAAAACGGAACGCGGGTGCCATCTTGAGCCCGCCCTGGTGCACAGCCCAGGTAAGGTGCCCACCCTGGCAAAGGTGCGCACCCGGGCAATTAACCCTACTTCCGACTTCGTGCGCGCCAGGGTGGCAACCGGGCCTGGGAAGAGCCAATGCGAGAAACCCCACCAAACGCTCCGACAAAAAAAGAGGCGGCGCTCCAATAACCCCGCTTCGGAGCGCAGCCGGGGCAAACCCAGCCAAGGTGCCCACCCCGACGAAGGTGCACGCGAGGTGCGCACCCGGGGCAAACCGGGCTCCGACAACGTGCACGCAGCACCTTGGAGCACACTTCGAAGCACTCCCGGGTGCCCACCGGCGTTGCGCACCGTGGTGGGCAGCGAGGTGCGCACCTTTGATGCGCTGCCTTCACTAATTTCCAGAAAAGGCAAAAAAAAATGAGATTTTAAAATTTCCGTTTTGAAAGATAGTGAAAAAAACGGAACGCGGGTGCCATCTTGAGCCCGCCCTGGTGCGCAGCCCAGGCAAGGCATGCGCACCAAGGTGCCCACCCGCGGTGCACGCCCGGGGCAAACCGGGCTCCGACTTCGTGCAGGCCGCACCTTGGAGCACACTTCGGAGCGCTCCTTGGTGCGCACCATGGTGCCCACCAGGGCGCACCCGGGGCAAACCGGGCTCCGACTTCGTGCACGCCGCACCTTGGAGCACACATCGGAGCGCTCCCAGGTTCGCACCAGCGTTGCGCACCTTTGATGCGCTGCCTTCACTAATTTCCAGAAAAGGCAAAAAAAAACGATATTTTAAAATTTCCGTTCTGAAAGATAGTGAAAAAAACGGAACGCGGGTGCCATCTTGAGCCCTTCCTGGTGCGCAGCCCAGGCAAGTTGTGCGCACCAAGGTGCCCACCCTGGCGGAGGTGCGCGCCCGGGGCAAACCGGGCTCCGACTTCGTGCACTGCATGGTGCCCACCAAGGCGCGCAACCCAGCCAAGGTGCCCACCGCAGCGAAGGTGCACGCGAGGTGCGCACCCGAGGTGCACACCCGGGGCAAACCGAGCTCCGACTTCGTGCACGCCGCACCTTGGAGCACACTTCAGAGCGCTCCTTGGTGCGCACCAGGGCGCGCAACCCAGCCAAGGTGCTCACCCCGGCGAAGGTGCACGCGAGGTGCGCACCCGGGGCAAGCCGGGCTCGGACTTCGTGCACGCCGCACCTTGGAGCACACATCGGAGCGCTCCCGGGTTCGCACCAGCATTGCGCACCTTTGATGCGCTGCCTTCACTAATTTCCAGAAAAGGCAAAAAAAAAAAAAAAACGAGATTTTAAAATTTCCGTTTTGAAAGATAGTGAAAAAAACGGAACGCGGGTGCCATCTTGAGCCCGCCCTGGTGTGCAGCCCAGGCAAGTTGTGCGCACCAAGGCACCCACCCTGGCCAAGGTGGGTCACGGGGTGGGTCCTAGGGTGGGTAACGGGGTGGGTACTAAGGTGCGTGCCAAGGTGGGTCATGGGGTGGGTGCCAAGGTGGGCACCAGGGTGGGTGTGCACCAACCCTAGCCAGGGTAGGTCACGGGGTGGTTGTCGGGGTGGGCGTCAAGGAGCCAAGGTGGGTGGCAAGTAGCCAAGTTGCGTGCCAAGGTGGGTGTCGGGGTGGGTGCCAAGGATCCAAGGTGGGTGCCAAGGAACCAAGGTGGGTGTCTGGGTGGGTGCCGAGGTGGGAGCCAGGGTGGGTCCCAAGGTGAGTGCAAAGGTGGGTGCCAGGGTCAAGGTGAGTGCCAATGTGGGTTCCAAGGTGCCAGGGTCAGGGTGAGTGCCAATGTGGGTTCAAAGGTGCTAAGTTGGGTGCGAGGTTGGGTGCGAGGGTGGGTGGGTGCCAAGGTGTGCTAGGTGGAAGCCCGGGTGGGTCGGCATCCCATGGGTGTCGAGTTGGGTGCCTGATGGGTGCTTCTTGTCAAGTTTTAGTCGTCGGGACTCATTTCGAGCCTTAGAGGTCGTTTCTTGTCCGGTTGCCCTGTCTTCGACCTGGGAACCCAATTTTGGTCCTCGGGTCCCATTTTTTTTTGTCTCGCATCCCACTTTTGGCCTGTGGCCTTTTCGGGGTCGATTCTCGTTTTGGGCATCAGAGCATGTTTCTTCTCCTAAAACCCAATATTTGTTTATTAAGTCTCGGAACACATTTTTGTTCTCGTGGACCCATCATGGGTCTTGGAACGCATTTGTGGTCCTTGGGTCCCATTTTGCATCCCGAAACTTGTGTTTTGGTGCTTGATCCCTATTTTGGGTGCCCACCTTGCACCAAGTGCGCACCCGGGGCAAACCGAGCGCCTTGGTGCACCGGGGCAAGATCGAGCGTGCACCCGAGGCGCCCCGAACATGCACCAAGGTGCACTCGGCCCACATGTGAGCGCAGGTCGTTGCGCCCGAGGTGGTGTGTGGGCACCGCGTTGCAGACGGGACACTGCACGCACACGACGCCCCGTCCAGGTGCACGCACGTAGGCCGGGCCGGGTGCACACCCGACGCCCTAGCAAGGTGCGCGCACCCGGGCAGGGCTCACACTTGGCGAACGGGGCGCACTTCGCGAGGGAGGGTGTGCACCTCGACGGGGGTGGGTGGCCGGGGTGGATTCGCACGTGGGTCGCGGTTTGCTAAGTACACACTGCGACAAGCTCATAACGGGTGCGATCATACCAGCGTTAGTGCACCGGATCCCATCAGAACTCCGCAGTTAAGCGCGCTTGGGCCGGAGTAGTACTGGGATGGGTGACCTCCCGGGAAGTCCCGGTGTTGCACCCTTTCTTAGTTTTTCGCCGGGCGTCGCAATGCTATTTGAATAAACCTTTTGCCCGTTTGCGTTCTCGTCGGGGCCGGGCCGGGCCGGGGTGCGCTGCCCGCACTACCGCGCGCGCGGGGGCGACACCGAGCGCGCACCCGAGGCGCCCCGAGCACACAGGCCACGGTGCAACCCGGGCGTTGTGCGCGCACCCCGGTGCGCCCGAGGTGCTGCGCGCGCACCCAGGTGAAATCGGTGTGCACCTCGGCCAGTGCGCGCTCGGTCGAGTCGCGCACGTTGGCCAAGGTGCACGGTGATGTTTCTTACTCTAAGGTTCCGCACCAGACGCCCGGGACAGGTGAGCGAAGCTGGGCGGGGCCGGGTGCGCGGCCGGGGCAGGTGCACGCAGCTGGAGAGAGCTTTGGAGCACACCAGAGGTGCGCACCTTGGAGCACACTTCGGAGCGCACCAATGATGCGCTCCATTCAAAAGTTTCCTGAAAAGGCAAAAAAAGTTGAGATTATAGAATTTCCCACTTGAGAGATTGTAAAAAAAAAAAATTTAAAATGAAGGAAACGCGGGTGCCAAGGTGTGCGCGCCCGGGTGCGCAGCCCAGCCAAGGTGTGCGCACCAAGGCGCCCACCCTGGCGAAGGTGCACGCAAGGTGCGCACCCGAGGCAAACCGGACAATTAACCCAACTTTCGACTTCGCGCGCACCTGCGCACCTTGGAGCGCACTTCGGAGCGCTCCTTGGTGCGCACCAATCTTGGGCACCTCGGAGTGCACCATGGCGCCCACCAAGGTGCGCACCCGGGGCAAACCGAGCTCCGACTTCGTGCGCACCTTGGAGCGCACGAAAGGTGCGCACCATGGCGCCCACCAAGGTGCGCAGCCCAGCCAAGGCGTGCGCATCAAGGTGCGCACCCTGGCGAAGGTGCGCACCCGGGGCAAACCGAGCTCCGACTTCGTGCGCACCTTGGAGCGCACAAAGGGTGCGCAACCCAGCCAAGGTGTGCGCACCCCGGGCAAACCGAGCTCCGAATCGTGCGCACCTTGGAGCACACTTCGGAGCCCTCCTTGGTGCGCACCGATGTTGCGCACCTCGGAGCGCACCCGGGGAAAACAATGCAATTAACCCGACTTTCGACTTCGTGGGCACCTCGGAGCGCTCTCGGGTTCGCACCTCGGAGCACACCGAGGTGCGCACCTTTGATGCGCTGCCTTCACCAATTTCCAGAAAAGGCAAGAAAACATTGAGAAGGTGTGCGCACCGAGGTGCCCACCCTGGCGAAGGTGCACGCGAGGTGCGCACCCGGGGCAAACCGGGCTCCGACTTCGTGCACGCCATGCTGCGCACCTTGGAGGGCCATGGTGCGCACCTTGGAGCACACTTCGGAGCGCTCAATGGTGCCCAACCCAGCCAAGGTGCCCACCGCGGCGAAGGTGCACGCGAGGTGCGCACCCGGGGCAAACCGGGCTCCGACTTCGTGCACGCCGCACCTTGGAGCACACTTCGGAGCGCTCCTTGGTGCGCACCAGGGCGCGCAACCCAGCCGAGGTGCCCACCCCGGCGAAGGTGCACGCGGGGTGCGCACCCGGGGCAAACCGGGCTCCGACTTCGTGCACGCCATGGTGCCCACCGCGCCAAGGTGCACGCGAGGTGCGCACCCGGGGCAAACCGGGCTCCGACTTCGTGCACGCCGCACCTTGGAGCACAC
>NW_026728886.1:530000-550000 GCF_030272615.1 Cryptomeria japonica | reverse complement strand
CAATCGAGGTGTGCGGTGGGAAGGGCCCAGCAGCCAGAATGCATGAAGCGACGGATGAAGCAGTGATGACAACCGGGCTGTGAGGAGAGGAGGGATGCAGCCAAGAAAGCAATCAGGGCTCGAGGCAAGGGATGCATCAAGGATAGCAATCATGTTGTGAGGCGAGATTCCAAAGGCTAAACGTGAGAGGCTGCAGGGTCGACTCAGAGAGGTCTATGCATGTGAGAGGCTGAAAGCAAGGTCAACTCGGAGCGGTCTATGCATCGGGCGCGCTTGGGGCGACTACCAGTGCCAACCCCTTATCCCGCGACGCGTCCGACAAAGAGAACGTTCCAAGGCGGCAGAGGAGGTTACCAGCCGAAGGATGCAGTAGCAATAACAGGTATAGTTCCGCGGCGGCCGAGAAGACTCACCGCATAGGAATCGGGATGCGAGGCGAGGGATGCGGCGGGAAGGCCCCGACGGCTAAACGGAAGAGGCTGCAGGGCCGCCTCGGAATGGTCCAAGCATCGGACGCGATTGGGACGACTACCAGTGCCAACCCCTTATCCCGCGATGCGTCCGATACACAGATAGTTCCAAGGCGGCCGAGGAGCCTCACCGCATATCAATCGGGGTGCGAGGCGAGGGATGGGGCGGGAAGGCCCCAACGGCTAGACGGAAGAGGCTTCAGGGCCACCTCGGAATGCTCCAAGCATCGGACGCGCTTGGGGCGACTACCAGTGCCAACCCCTTATCCCGCGATGCGTCCGATACACAGATGGTTCCAAGGCGGCCGAGGAGCCTCACCGCATAGCAATCGGGGGTGCGAGGCGAGGGATGGGGCGGGAAGGCCCCAACGGCTAGACGGAAGAGGCTTCAGGGCCGCCTCGGAATGGTCCAAGCATCGGACGCGCTTGGGGCGACTACCAGTGACAACCCCTCATCCCGCGATGCGTCCGATACGAAGATGGTTCCAAGGCGGCCGAGGAGCCTCACCGCATAGCAATCGGGGTGCGAGGTGGGGGATGCGGCGAGATGGCCCCAACGGCTAGACGGAAGAGGCCACAGGGCCGCGTCGGAATAGTCCAAGCATCGGACGCGCTTGGGGCGACTACCAGTGACAACCCCTTATCCCGCGATGCGTCCGATACGAAGATAGTTCCAAGGCGGCCGAGGAGCCTCACCGCATAGCAATCCGGGTGCGAGGTGGGGGATGCGGCGAGATGGCCCCAACGGCTAGACGGAAGAGGCTGCAGGGCCGCCTCGGAATAGTCCAAGCATCGGACGCGCTTGGGGCGACTACCAGTGACAACCCCTTATCCCGCGATGCTTCCGATACGAAGACAGTTCCAAGGCGGCCGAGGAGCCTCACCGCATAGCAATGGGGGTGCGAGGTGAGGGATGCGGCGAGATGGCCCCAACGGCTAGACGGAAGAGGCCACAGGGCCGCCTCGGAATAGTCCAAGCATCGGACGCGCTTGGGGCGACTACCAGTGACAACCCCTTATCCCGCGATGCATCCGATACGAAGATAGTTCCCAGGCGGCCGAGGAGCCTCACCGCATAGCAATCGGGGTGCGAGGCGAGGGATGCGGCGAGATGGCCCCAAAGGGTAGACGGAAGAGGCTGCGGGGCCGCCTCGGAATAGTCCAAGCATCGAACGCGCTTGGGGCGACTACCACTGCCAACCCCTTATCCCGCGATGCGTCCGATACACAGATAGTTCCGAGGCGGCCGAGGAGCTGGGGGATGCGGCGAGATGGCCCCAACGGCTAGACGGAAGAGGCTGCAGGGCCGCCTCGGAATAGTCCAAGCATCGGACGCGCTTGGGGCGACTACCAGTGACAACCCCTTATCCCGCGATGCGTCCGATACACAGATAGTTCCGAGGCGGCCAAGGAGCCTCACCGCATAGCAATCGTGGTGCGAGGTGGGGGATGCAGCGAGATGGCCCCAACGGCTAGACGGAAGAGGCTGCAGGGCCGCCTCGGAATGGTCCAAGCATCGGACGCGCTTGGGGCGACTACCACTGCCAACCCCTTATCCCGCGATGCGTCCGATACACAGATAGTTCCAAGGCGGCCGAGGAGCCTCACCGAATAGCAATCGGGGTGCGATGCGAGGGATGCGGCGAGAAAGCCCCAACGGCTAGAGGGAAGAGGCTTCAGGTCCGCCTCGGAATGGTCCAAGCATCGGACGCGCTTGGGGCGACTACCAGTGACAACCCCTTATCCCGCGACGCGTCCGATACACAGATAGTTCCAAGGCGGCCGAGGAGCCTCACCGCATAGCAATCGGGGTGCGAGGCGAGGGATGCGGCGAGAAGGACCCAACGGCTAGACGGAAGAGGCTTCAGGGCCGCCTCGGAATGGTCCAAGCATCGGACGCGCTTGGGGCGACTACCAGTGACAACCCCTTATCCCGCGACGCGTCCGATACACAGATAGTTCCAAGGCGGCCGAGGAGCCTCACCGCATAGCAATCGGGGTGCGAGGCGAGGGATGCGGCGAGAAGGACCCAACGGCTAGACGGAAGAGGCTTCAGGTCCGCCTCGGAATGGTCCAAGCATCGGACGCGCTTGGGGCGACTACCAGTGACAACCCCTTATCCCGCGACGCGTCCGATACACAGATAGTTCCAAGGCGGCCGAGGAGCCTCACCGCATAGCAATCGGGGTGCGAGGCGAGGGATGCGGCGAGAAGGACCCAACGGCTAGACGGAAGAGGCTTCAGGGCCGCCTCGGAATGGTCCAAGCATCGGACGCGCTTGGGGCGACTACCAGTGACAACCCCTTATCCCGCGATGCGTCCGATACACAGATAGTTCCAAGGCGGCCGAGGAGCCTCACCGCATAGCAATCGGGGTGCGAGGCGAGGGATGCGGCGAGAAGGACCCAACGGCTAGACGGAAGAGGCTTCAGGGCCGCCTCGGAATGGTCCAAGCATCGGACGCGCTTGGGGCGACTACCAGTGACAACCCCTTATCCCGCGACGCGTCCGATACACAGATAGTTCCAAGGCGGCCGAGGAGCCTCACCGCATAGCAATCGGGGTGCGAGGCGAGGGATGCGGCGAGAAGGACCCAACGGCTAGACGGAAGAGGCTTCAGGGCCGCCTCGGAATGGTCCAAGCATCGGACGCGCTTGGGGCGACTACCAGTGACAACCCCTTATCCCGCGACGCGTCCGATACACAGATAGTTCCAAGGCGGCCGAGGAGCCTCACCGCATAGCAATCGGGGTGCGAGGCGAGGGATGCGGCGAGAAGGACCCAACGGCTAGACGGAAGAGGCTTCAGGTCCGCCTCGGAATGGTCCAAGCATCGGACGCGCTTGGGGCGACTACCAGTGACAACCCCTTATCCCGCGACGCGTCCGATACACAGATAGTTCCAAGGCGGCCGAGGAGCCTCACCGCATAGCAATCGGGGTGCGAGGCGAGGGATGCGGCGAGAAGGACCCAACGGCTAGACGGAAGAGGCTTCAGGGCCGCCTCGGAATGGTCCAAGCATCGGACGCGCTTGGGGCGACTACCAGTGACAACCCCTTATCCCGCGACGCGTCCGATACACAGATAGTTCCAAGGCGGCCGAGGAGCCTCACCGCATAGCAATCGGGGTGCGAGGCGAGGGATGCGGCGAGAAGGACCCAACGGCTAGACGGAAGAGGCTTCAGGGCCGCCTCGGAATGGTCCAAGCATCGGACGCGCTTGGGGCGACTACCAGTGACAACCCCTTATCCCGCGATGCGTCCGATACACAGATAGTTCCAAGGCAGCCGAGGAGCCTCAC
This sequence comes from Cryptomeria japonica, assembly GCF_030272615.1. Lineage (NCBI taxonomy): Eukaryota > Viridiplantae > Streptophyta > Pinopsida > Cupressales > Cupressaceae > Cryptomeria > Cryptomeria japonica. The sequence goes on along the minus strand of NW_026728886.1, from coordinate 546,230 downwards.
CGCATAGCAATCGGGGTGCGAGGCGAGGGATGCGGCGAGAAGGACCCAACGGCTAGACGGAAGAGGCTTCAGGGCCGCCTCGGAATGGTCCAAGCATCGGACGCGCTTGGGGCGACTACCAGTGACAACCCCTTATCCCGCGACGCGTCCGATACACAGATAGTTCCAAGGCGGCCGAGGAGCCTCACCGCATAGCAATCGGGGTGCGAGGCGAGGGATGCGGCGAGAAGGACCCAACGGCTAGACGGAAGAGGCTTCAGGGCCGCCTCGGAATGGTCCAAGCATCGGACGCGCTTGGGGCGACTACCAGTGACAACCCCTTATCCCGCGACGCGTCCGATACACAGATAGTTCCAAGGCGGCCGAGGAGCCTCACCGCATAGCAATCGGGGTGCGAGGCGAGGGATGCGGCGAGAAGGACCCAACGGCTAGACGGAAGAGGCTTCAGGGCCGCCTCGGAATGGTCCAAGCATCGGACGCGCTTGGGGCGACTACCAGTGACAACCCCTTATCCCGCGACGCGTCCGATACACAGATAGTTCCAAGGCGGCCGAGGAGCCTCACCGCATAGCAATCGGGGTGCGAGGCGAGGGATGCGGCGAGAAGGACCCAACGGCTAGACGGAAGAGGCTTCAGGGCCGCCTGGGAATGGTCCATGCATCGCACGCGCTTGGGGCGACTACCAGTGACAACCCCTTATCCCGCGACGCGTCCGATACACAGATAGTTCCAAGGCGGCCGAGGAGCCTCACCGCATAGCAATCGGGGTGCGAGGCGAGGGATGCGGCGAGAAGGACCCAACGGCTAGACGGAAGAGGCTTCAGGGCCGCCTCGGAATGGTCCAAGCATCGGACGCGCTTGGGGCGACTACCAGTGACAACCCCTTATCCCGCGACGCGTCCGATACACAGATAGTTCCAAGGCGGCCGAGGAGCCTCACCGCATAGCAATCGGGGTGCGAGTCGAGGGATGCGGCGAGAAGGACCCAACGGCTAGACGGAAGAGGCTTCAGGGCCGCCTCGGAATGGTCCAAGCATCGGACGCGCTTGGGGCGACTACCAGTGACAACCCCTTATCCCGCGATGCGTCTGATACACAGATAGTTCCAAGGCGGCCGAGGAGCCTCACCGCATAGCAATCGGGGTGCGAGGCAAGGGATGCGGCGAGAAGGACCCAACGGCTAGACGGAAGAGGCTTCAGGGCCGCCTCGGAATGGTCCAAGCATCGGACGCGCTTGGGGCGACTACCGTTGCCAACCCCTTATCCCGCGATGCGTCTGATACACAGATAGTTCCGAGGCGGCCGAGGAGCCTCACCGCATAGCAATCGGGTTGCGAGGCAGATTATTGGGAAGGGAACCCCCTGGGATGCGGCTCAAGCAGTGCCCAAAGGGACTGGAATGCGGAATCACATCGAGAGACCCAAATGCTATACGAGGGCTCAAATCGAATTATCGATTTGGCCACGACATGGACGCATCGGAATGACTACCTTTGCCGAACCACTCGCAATTGCATCCATACCGAAACCAATAGACATTTCCGTTAGAGCCCTCGCATAGCATTCGGGAATCTCGCATGCCCCTCTAAATCGACCAATGCTGGCGCTCAACGAAAATCCGAGCGCTACCACCGTTCGAGCGCCAGCATTGGTCGAGTTAGAGGGGCACGGGGGAGAATGCTCCAGTCAACACCTCCCCTATATAAGTTATTTGTCCGATTCTCGCACAACCGTAGTCTGCCTCGTCGAATCAAACAACGGTCCCAGATTCCGACTTCCGTTCCGTAGAGACCCAAAAGCTAGATGGAGGCTCGCAAGAAAGAGAGTCGGCGCATAGCAATCGGGTTTCTCGAACGTTTAGGGACCGAGCTCACTTGCGGATAGGGCAAAATCCGCCAAGCAACCCAAAAGCTAGACGGGGGCTCGAATCGAATCGCCTAGGCGGCCACAACAACGACGTGTTGGATCGACTACCAGTGCCAAACCATTCAGCAAGACTAGTCTGTGTCGAGGCCGGATAGAGATTCTCAGAGAGCGCCCGTATAGCATTTAGGAGACCTGCCGCGTCCCTCACACTCGACAAATGGTGGTGCACGTTTATAAATCCGAGCGATCCCAACCCTTTCAAGCACCAACATCGGTCGAGATAGAGGGGCACGGAGGGGGCTGCGTGAGACAACACAGTCCCCTATATAAGTTATTTGTCCGATTCTCACACATCCGAAGAATGGTCATCAAATCGGACAACAGCCCAAACTTCCGACTTCCGTCCCAGAAAGCCCAAGAGCTATCTAAAACGTTCATGGCCGGAACTCGATCGCGGCTATACCAGTCCGCCAAGCAACCCAAAAGCTAGACTGGAGCTCTAGTCGAATCACCTCTGTGGCCATTGCAAGGACGTGTTGGAGCGACTACCATTGCCGAACCATTCCGCAGGTCGAGTCCATACCAAGGCCGCATAGAGATTCACGATGAGCTCCTGCATAGCAATCAGGAGACTTGCCGTGTCCATCACAATCGATAAATCCTGGTGCAAGATTTTTGCATCCGAGCGCTCCAACCAGTCGAGCACCAGCATCAATCGACATAAACGGGCACGGGGGGAGGATGCTCGAGAACACTACCTCCCCTATATAAGTTATTTGTCCGATTCTCAAGCAGCCGAAGTCTGGTCATCGAATCGGGTCAAAGACCACAACTTCCGACTTTACCCACAATGCAAGTCATCGAATCGAACATCGGCCCCCGAGTCGGACTCCATGCGTATGTCAGGTCATCGGACCCAAATTCCGCCTTCCTGCGCATGGCGGGCCATCAATATCAACTCGGTCATCGGACCCAAACTCCGCCTTTCTGCGCATGGCACGCCTTCAAATCGGTCATCGGACCCAAATTCCGCCTTCCTGTGCATGGCGGGCCATCAACATCAACTCGGTCATCGGACCCAAATTCCGCCTTTCTGCGCATGGCACGCCATCAACTCGGTCATCGGACCCAAATTCCGCCTTCCTGCGCATGGCAGGTCATCGGACACAAATTCAGACCTCGCCAATATGCCTACGTATCGAATCGGTCATCGGACCCAACTTCCGACTTCATCCATACTGTAGGGTCTTTGAGGTTGGCGCGGTGCGCTCAACCCGGGGAGTCGACCCATCGAAGCATACACCTCCCCTATATAAGCTATTTGTCCGATTCCCACACCTGTGTAGTTTGCACCTCTGACCAGGACATCGACCCCAACTTCCGAACTCGACTGCAACGACGGCACCAGCGCCTTGGTGCGCACCTTGCGACGCACAGTCCCAACATTCGCCTTCCTGCACATGGCAGGTCATCGGACCCAAATTCCGACCTCGCGAGTATGCCTACATATCGAATCGGTCATCGGACACAACTTCCGACTTCATCCATACCGTAGGGTCTTTGAGGTTGGCGCGGTGCGCTCAACCCGGGGAGTCGACCCAACGAAGCATACACCTCCCCTATATAAGCTATTTGTCCGATTCCCACACCTGTGTAGTTTGCACCTCCGATCAGGACATCGACCCCAACTTCCGAACTCGCCTGCAACGACCGAACCAGCGCCTTGGTGCGCACCTTGCAACGCACAGTGCCAACATTCGCCTTCCTGCACATGGCAGGTCATCGGACCCAAATTCCGACCTCGCGAGTATGCCTACATATCGAATCGGTCATCGGACCCAACTTCCGACTTCATCCATACCGTAGGGTCTTTGAGGTTGGCGCGGTGCGCTCAACCCGGGGAGTCGACCCAACGAAGCATACACCTCCCCTATATAAGCTATTTGTCCGATTCCCACACCTGTGTAGCTTGCACCTCCGATCAGGACATCGACCCCAACTTCCGAACTCGACTAAAAAGACCGCACCAGCACCTTGGTGTGCACCTTGCAACGCACAGTGCCAACATTCGCCTTCCTGCACATGGCAGGTCATCGGACCCAAATTCCGACCTCATGAGCATACCTACTAATCGAATCGGTCATCGGACCCAACTTCCGACTTCATCCATACCGTAGGGTCTTTGAGGTTGGCGCGGTGCGCTCAACCTGGGGAGTCGACCCATCGAAGCATACACCTCCCCTATATAAGCTATTTGTCCGATTCCGACACCTGTGTAGTTTGCACCTCCGCTCAGGACATCGACCCCAACTTCCGAACTCGCCTGCAACGACCGAACCAGCGCCTTGGTGCGCACCAAAAGTGCGCACTTTTGGAGGGCACTTTTGTGCGCTCCAAAGGTGCGCACTTTTGGAGGGCACTTTTGTGCGCTCCAAAGGTGCGCACTTTTGGAGGGCACTTTTTGGAGGGCACTTTTGTGCGCTCCAAAGGTGCGCACTTTTGGAGGGCACTTTTTGGAGGGCACTTTTCTGCGCTCCAAAGGTGCGCACTTTTGGAGGGCACTTTTTGGAGGGCACTTTTCTGCGCTCCAAAGGTGCGCACTTTTGGAGGGCACTTTTTGGAGGGCACTTTTCTGCGCTCCAAAGGTGCGCACTTTTGGAGGGCACTTTTTGGAGGGCACTTTTCTGCGCTCCAAAGGTGCGCACTTTTGGAGGGCACTTTTGTGCACTCCAAAGGTGCACACTTTTGGAGGGCACTTTTTGGAGGGCACTTTTCTGCACTCCAAAGGTGCGCACTTTTGGAGGGCACTTTTTGGAGGGCACTTTTGTGCGCTCCAAAGGTGCGCACTTTTGGAGGGCACTTTTTGGAGGGCACTTTTGTGCGCTCCAAAGGTGCGCACTTTTGGAGGGCACTTTTGTGCACTCCAAAGGTGCGCACTTTTGGAGGGCACTTTTCCTGCGCTCCAAAGGTGCACACCTAGGTGAGCACCTTCGACCACACCTTGTAGCACACCAAACTCTGACTTTCGACTTCATCCGCAATGCAGGGTCTTTGAGGTTGGCGCAATGCGCACAACCAGGGGAGTCGACCCATCAAACCCAACACCTCCCCTATATAAGCTATTTGTCTGATTCTCATACATGCGTAGCCTGCAGGAGCAATTAGGACATCGACCCCAACTTTCGGCTTCTAAACGAAAACAAGGTCTTTGAGGTTGGTGTAATGCGAACAACTAGGGGAGTCAACCCATCAAACCCAACACCTCCCCTATATAAGCTATTTGTCTGATTCTCATACATGTGTAGTCTACAGGAGCAATTAGGACATCGACCCCAACTTTTGACTTCTTAACGAAAACAAGGTCTTTGAGGTTGACGTAATGCGCACAACCAGGGGAGTCGACCCATCAAACCCAACACCTCCCCTATATAAGCTATTTGTCCGATTCTCATACATGTGTAGCCTACAGGAGCCATTAGGACATTGACCCCAACTTTTGACTTCTTAACGAAAACAAGGTCTTTGAGGTTGGCGTAATGCGCACAACCAAGGGAGTTGACCCATCAAACCCAACACCTCCCCTATATAAGCTATTTGTCTGATTCTCATACATGTGTAGCCTGCAACAACGATTAGGACATCCACCCCAACTTCTGAATTCGTCTGCGTTGACCGCACCAAAGGTGCACGCCTTGGTGCTCACCAAAATCCGACTTCCGACTTCTTCTGCTATGCGGGGTCTTTGAGGTTGGCGCAGTGCGCACAACCAGGGGAGTCAACCCACCGAATGCAACACCTCCCCTATATAAGCTATTTGTCTGATTCTCATACATGCGTAGACTGCAGCAATGATTAGGACATCCACCCCAACTTTTGACTTCTTAAACAAGACAGGGTCTTTGAAGTTGGTGCAGTGCACACAACCAGGGGAGTCGACCCATCAAACGCAACACCTCCCCTATATAAAGCTATTTGTCCGATTCTCATACGTGTAGTCTGCAGCAGCGATTAGGACATCGACCCCAACTTCCGAATTCGTTTGCATTGACCGCACCAAAGGTGCACGCCTTGGTGTGCACCTTGGAGTGCACTTTGGTGCTCACCTCGGTGCACACTTTGGTGTGCACCTCGGTGTGCACCAAAGGTGCGCACCTTGGAGCGCACCAAAGGTGTACACTTTGGAGCGCACCACATAGGGTCTTTGAGAGGTTGGCGCAGTGCGCACACCAAGGTGGGTGTTGAGGTGCGTGCCGAGGTGGGTGGGTGCTAGGGTGCGCTCCATGGTGGGTGCCAGGGTGGGTGCGTGCTAGGGTGGATTCCAAAGAGGGTCATAGGGTGGGTGCCAAGGTGGGTTGGTGATATAGTGGGTTCAAAGGTGGGTACTAGGGTGGGTTCCAAGGTGGGTCACAAGTTGGGTGCCAGGATGCGTGGGTGTTAGGTTGGGTGCCAAGGTGGGCTCCTGCGTGGGTGGGTGCTAGGGTGGGTTTCAAGGTGGACGCGAGGGCGGGTGCCAAGGTGGGTAACAAGTTGGGTGTTAGGATGGGTGAGTGCTAGAGTGGGTGCCAAGGTGGGTGGGTGCTAAGGTGGATGCCAAGGTGGTTCACAGGGTGGGTGGGTTCTAGGGTGAGTTCCAAGGTGGGTCACAGGTTTAGTGCTAGGGTGCGTGTCAAGGCGGGTGTCGAGGTGCCTGGGTGCTAGGGTGTGGATGCCAATGTGGGTCATAGGGTGGGTACTAGGGTGGGCTGCAATGTGGGTGCCAAGGTGGGTAACATGCTCGGTTGGTTCTAAATTGGGTGTCAGGGTGGGTGTGCACCCACCTTGCCCGAGGTGGGTGCCAAGGTGCCAGTGTGGGTGGGTGCTAAGGTGGATGCCAAGGTGGGTGAGAAGGTGGGTGATAGGTTGAGTGGTAGGATGGGTGGGTGCCAAGATGGGTCACAGGGTGGGTGCAAGGGTGGGTAGGTGCTAGGGTTGGTGTCAGGGTGGGTGGGTGCTAGGTTGGGTTCCAAGGTGGGTGCGAGGGTGAGTGTCAAGGTGGGTCACAGGTTAGGTGCTAGGATGGGTGAGTGCTAGGGTGCAAAGGTGCCAGGGTGGGTGCTAGGATGGGTCGATGCTAGGGTGAGTGGCAAGGTGGGTCCACAAGTGTCAAGGTGGGTGCCGAGGTGGGTGCCAACTTGGGTTCCAAGGTGGGTGCCAAGTGGGCGACTGCTATGGTGGATGCCAAGGTGGGTCACGGGGTGGGTGCCAAGTTGCTAGGTTGTGTTCCAAGGTGGGTGCCAACGTGGCTGCTAGGGTGCGTGGGTTAAAGGGTGTGTCACAACGTGGGTGCCAGGATGGGTGCGCACCCACACTGGCCAAGACGGGTGCAAGGTTGGGTTCCAAGCCCGGTCACAGGCTGGGTGCTAGGATGGGTGGGTGCCAAGGTGGGCACCAGGGTGGGTGCACCCACCCTGGCCAAGGTGGGTCACGGGGTGGGTCCTAGGGTGGGTAACGGGGTGGGTACTAAGGTGCGTGCCAAGGTGGGTCATGGGGTGGGTGCCAAGGTGGGCACCAGGGTGGGTGTGCACCAACCCTAGCCAGGGTAGGTCACGGGGTGGTTGTCGGGGTGGGCGTCAAGGAGCCAAGGTGGGTGGCAAGTAGCCAAGTTGCGTGCCAAGGTGGGTGTCGGGGTGGGTGCCAAGGATCCAAGGTGGGTGCCAAGGAACCAAGGTGGGTGTCTGGGTGGGTGCCGAGGTGGGAGCCAGGGTGGGTCCCAAGGTGAGTGCAAAGGTGGGTGCCAGGGTCAAGGTGAGTGCCAATGTGGGTTCCAAGGTGCCAGGGTCAGGGTGAGTGCCAATGTGGGTTCAAAGGTGCTAAGTTGGGTGCGAGGTTGGGTGCGAGGGTGGGTGGGTGCCAAGGTGTGCTAGGTGGAAGCCCGGGTGGGTCGGCATCCCATGGGTGTCGAGTTGGGTGCCTGATGGGTGCTTCTTGTCAAGTTTTAGTCGTCGGGACTCATTTCGAGCCTTAGAGGTCGTTTCTTGTCCGGTTGCCCTGTCTTCGACCTGGGAACCCAATTTTGGTCCTCGGGTCCCATTTTTTTTTGTCTCGCATCCCACTTTTGGCCTGTGGCCTTTTCGGGGTCGATTCTCGTTTTGGGCATCAGAGCATGTTTCTTCTCCTAAAACCCAATATTTGTTTATTAAGTCTCGGAACACATTTTTGTTCTCGTGGACCCATCATGGGTCTTGGAACGCATTTGTGGTCCTTGGGTCCCATTTTGCATCCCGAAACTTGTGTTTTGGTGCTTGATCCCTATTTTGGGTGCCCACCTTGCACCAAGTGCGCACCCGGGGCAAACCGAGCGCCTTGGTGCACCGGGGCAAGATCGAGCGTGCACCCGAGGCGCCCCGAACATGCACCAAGGTGCACTCGGCCCACATGTGAGCGCAGGTCGTTGCGCCCGAGGTGGTGTGTGGGCACCGCGTTGCAGACGGGACACTGCACGCACACGACGCCCCGTCCAGGTGCACGCACGTAGGCCGGGCCGGGTGCACACCCGACGCCCTAGCAAGGTGCGCGCACCCGGGCAGGGCTCACACTTGGCGAACGGGGCGCACTTCGCGAGGGAGGGTGTGCACCTCGACGGGGGTGGGTGGCCGGGGTGGATTCGCACGTGGGTCGCGGTTTGCTAAGTACACACTGCGACAAGCTCATAACGGGTGCGATCATACCAGCGTTAGTGCACCGGATCCCATCAGAACTCCGCAGTTAAGCGCGCTTGGGCCGGAGTAGTACTGGGATGGGTGACCTCCCGGGAAGTCCCGGTGTTGCACCCTTTTTTAGTTTTTCGCCGGGCGTCGCAATGCTATTTGAATAAACCTTTTGCCCGTTTGCGTTCTCGTCGGGGCCGGGCCGGGCCGGGGTGCGCTGCCCGCACTACCGCGCGCGCGGGGGCGACACCGAGCGCGCACCCGAGGCGCCCCGAGCACACAGGCCACGGTGCAACCCGGGCGTTGTGCGCGCACCCCGGTGCGCCCGAGGTGCTGCGCGCGCACCCAGGTGAAATCGGTGTGCACCTCGGCCAGTGCGCGCTCGGTCGAGTCGCGCACGTTGGCCAAGGTGCACGGTGATGTTTCTTACTCTAAGGTTCCGCACCAGACGCCCGGGACAGGTGAGCGAAGCTGGGCGGGGCCGGGTGCGCGGCCGGGGCAGGTGCACGCAGCTGGAGAGAGCTTTGGAGCACACCAGAGGTGCGCACCTTGGAGCACACTTCGGAGCGCACCAATGATGCGCTCCATTCAAAAGTTTCCTGAAAAGGCAAAAAAAGTTGAGATTATAGAATTTCCCACTTGAGAGATTGTAAAAAAAAAAAATTTAAAATGAAGGAAACGCGGGTGCCAAGGTGTGCGCGCCCGGGTGCGCAGCCCAGCCAAGGTGTGCGCACCAAGGCGCCCACCCTGGCGAAGGTGCACGCAAGGTGCGCACCCGAGGCAAACCGGACAATTAACCCAACTTTCGACTTCGCGCGCACCTGCGCACCTTGGAGCGCACTTCGGAGCGCTCCTTGTTGCGCACCAATCTTGGGCACCTCGGAGTGCACCATGGCGCCCACCAAGGTGCGCACCCGGGGCAAACCGAGCTCCGACTTCGTGCGCACCTTGGAGCGCACGAAAGGTGCGCACCATGGCGCCCACCAAGGTGCGCAGCCCAGCCAAGGCGTGCGCATCAAGGTGCGCACCCTGGCGAAGGTGCGCACCCGGGGCAAACCGAGCTCCGACTTCGTGCGCACCTTGGAGCGCACAAAGGGTGCGCAACCCAGCCAAGGTGTGCGCACCCCGGGCAAACCGAGCTCCGAATCGTGCGCACCTTGGAGCACACTTCGGAGCCCTCCTTGGTGCGCACCGATGTTGCGCACCTCGGAGCGCACCCGGGGAAAACAATGCAATTAACCCGACTTTCGACTTCGTGGGCACCTCGGAGCGCTCTCGGGTTCGCACCTCGGAGCACACCGAGGTGCGCACCTTTGATGCGCTGCCTTCACCAATTTCCAGAAAAGGCAAGAAAACATTGAGAAGGTGTGCGCACCGAGGTGCCCACCCTGGCGAAGGTGCACGCGAGGTGCGCACCCGGGGCAAACCGGGCTCCGACTTCGTGCACGCCATGCTGCGCACCTTGGAGGGCCATGGTGCGCACCTTGGAGCACACTTCGGAGCGCTCAATGGTGCCCAACCCAGCCAAGGTGCCCACCGCGGCGAAGGTGCACGCGAGGTGCGCACCCGGGGCAAACCGGGCTCCGACTTCGTGCACGCCGCACCTTGGAGCACACTTCGGAGCGCTCCTTGGTGCGCACCAGGGCGCGCAACCCAGCCGAGGTGCCCACCCCGGCGAAGGTGCACGCGGGGTGCGCACCCGAGGCAAACCGGGCTCCGACTTCGTGCACGCCATGGTGCCCACCGCGGCGAAGGTGCACGCGAGGTGCGCACCCGGGGCAAACCGGGCTCCGACTTCGTGCACGCCGCACCTTGGAGCACACTTCGGAGCGCTCCTTGGTGCGCACCAGGGCGCGCAACCCAGCCGAGGTGCCCACCCCGGCGAAGGTGCACGCGAGGTGCGCACCCGGGGCAAACCGGGCTCCGACTTCGTGCACGCCATGGTGCCCACCGCGGCGAAGGTGCACGCGAGGTGCGCACCCGGGGCAAACCGGGCTCCGACTTCGTGCACGCCGCACCTTGGAGCACACTTCGGAGCGCTCCTTGGTGCGCACCATGGTGCCCACCAGGGCGCGCAACCCCGCCGAAGGTGCACGCGAGGTGCGCACCCGGGGCAAACCGGGCTCCGACTTCGTGCACGCCGCACCTTGGAGCACACTTCGGAGCGCTCCTTGGTGCGCACCAGGGCGCGCAACCCCGCCGAAGGTGCACGCGAGGTGCGCACCCGGGGCAAACCGGGCTCCGACTTCGTGCACGCCATGGTGCGCACCAGGGTGCCCACCGCGGCGAAGGTGCGCACCCGGGGCAAACCGGGCTCCGACTTCGTGCACGCCGCACCTTGGAGCACACTTCGGAGCGCTCCTTGGTGCGCACCAGGGCGCGCAACCCAGCCGAGGTGCCCACCCCGGCGAAGGTGCACGCGAGGTGCGCACCCGGGGCAAACCGGGCTCCGACTTCGTGCACGCCATGGTGCCCACCGCGGCGAAGGTGCGCACCCGGGGCAAACCGGGCTAGGACTTCGTGCACGCCGCACCTTGGAGCACACTTCGGAGCGCTCCTTGGTGCGCACCATGGTGCCCACCAGGCCGCGCAACCCAGCCAAGGTGTGCGCACCAAGGTGCACGCGAGGTGCGCACCCGGGGCAAACCGGGGTCCGGCTTCGTGCACGCCGCACCTTGGAGCACACATCGGGGCGCTCCCGGGTTCGCACCGGCGTTGCGCACCGTGGTGGGCACCTCGGAGCGCACCGTGGTGGGCACCTCGGAGCACACCAAGGTGGGCAGCGAGGTGCGCACCTTTGATGCGATGCCTTCACTAATTTCCATAAAAGGCAAAAGAAAACGAGATTTTAAAATTTCCGTTTTGAAAGATAGTGAGAAAAAGGGAATGCTGGTGCCATCTTGAGCCCGCCCTGGTGCGCAGCCCAGCCAAGGTGTGCGCACCAAGGTGCCCACCCTGGCGAAGGTGCGCGCCCGGGCAATTAACCCAACTTCCAACTTCGCGCGCGCCAGGGTGGGAGCGCACCCAACAACCGGGCCTGGGAAGAGCCAATGCGAGAAACCCCACCAAACGCTCTGACAAAAAAAGAGGGGGCGCTCCAGTAACCCCGCTTCGGAGCGCACCCTGGGCAAACCCAGCCAGGGTGCCCACCCCGGCCAAGGTGCAGGCGAGGTGCGCACCCGGGGCAAACCGGGCTCCGACAACGTGCACGCCGCACCTTGGAGCACACTTCGTAGCGCTCCCGGGTGCGCACCTCAGAGCACACCAAGGTGGGCAGCGAGGTGCGCACCTTTGATGCGCTGCCTTCACTAATTTCCAGAAAAGGCAAAAAAAAGAGGAGATTTTAAAATTTCCGTTTTGAAAGATAGTGAAAAAAACGGAACGCGGGTGCCATCTTGAGCCCGCCCGGGTGCACAGCCCAGGTAAGGTGCCCACCCTGGCAAAGGTGCGCACCCGGGCAATTAACCCTACTTCCGACTTCGTGCGCGCCAGGGTGGCAACCGGGCCTGGGAAGAGCCAATGCGAGAAACCCCACCAAACGCTCCGACAAAAAAAGAGGCGGCGCTCCAATAACCCCGCTTCGGAGCGCAGCCGGGGCAAACCCAGCCAAGGTGCCCACCCTGACGAAGGTGCACGCGAGGTGCGCACCCGGGGCAAACCGGGCTCCGACAACGTGCACGCAGCACCTTGGAGCACACTTCGAAGCACTCCCGGGTGCCCACCGGCGTTGCGCACCGTGGTGGGCAGCGAGGTGCGCACCTTTGATGCGCTGCCTTCACTAATTTCCAGAAAAGGCAAAAAAAAATGAGATTTTAAAATTTCCGTTTTGAAAGATAGTGAAAAAAACGGAACGCGGGTGCCATCTTGAGCCCGCCCTGGTGCGCAGCCCAGGCAAGGCATGCGCACCAAGGTGCCCACCCGCGGTGCACGCCCGGGGCAAACCGGGCTCCGACTTCGTGCAGGCCGCACCTTGGAGCACACTTCGGAGCGCTCCTTGGTGCGCACCATGGTGCCCACCAGGGCGCACCCGGGGCAAACCGGGCTCCGACTTCGTGCACGCCGCACCTTGGAGCACACATCGGAGCGCTCCCAGGTTCGCACCAGCGTTGCGCACCTTTGATGCGCTGCCTTCACTAATTTCCAGAAAAGGCAAAAAAAAACGATATTTTAAAATTTCCGTTCTGAAAGATAGTGAAAAAAACGGAACGCGGGTGCCATCTTGAGCCCTTCCTGGTGCGCAGCCCAGGCAAGTTGTGCGCACCAAGGTGCCCACCCTGGCGGAGGTGCGCGCCCGGGGCAAACCGGGCTCCGACTTCGTGCACTGCATGGTGCCCACCAAGGCGCGCAACCCAGCCAAGGTGCCCACCGCAGCGAAGGTGCACGCGAGGTGCGCACCCGAGGTGCACACCCGGGGCAAACCGAGCTCCGACTTCGTGCACGCCGCACCTTGGAGCACACTTCAGAGCGCTCCTTGGTGCGCACCAGGGCGCGCAACCCAGCCAAGGTGCTCACCCCGGCGAAGGTGCACGCGAGGTGCGCACCCGGGGCAAGCCGGGCTCGGACTTCGTGCACGCCGCACCTTGGAGCACACATCGGAGCGCTCCCGGGTTCGCACCAGCATTGCGCACCTTTGATGCGCTGCCTTCACTAATTTCCAGAAAAGGCAAAAAAAAAAAAAAAAACGAGATTTTAAAATTTCCGTTTTGAAAGATAGTGAAAAAAACGGAACGCGGGTGCCATCTTGAGCCCGCCCTGGTGTGCAGCCCAGGCAAGTTGTGCGCACCAAGGCACCCACCCTGGCCAAGGTGGGTCACGGGGTGGGTCCTAGGGTGGGTAACGGGGTGGGTACTAAGGTGCGTGCCAAGGTGGGTCATGGGGTGGGTGCCAAGGTGGGCACCAGGGTGGGTGTGCACCAACCCTAGCCAGGGTAGGTCACGGGGTGGTTGTCGGGGTGGGCGTCAAGGAGCCAAGGTGGGTGGCAAGTAGCCAAGTTGCGTGCCAAGGTGGGTGTCGGGGTGGGTGCCAAGGATCCAAGGTGGGTGCCAAGGAACCAAGGTGGGTGTCTGGGTGGGTGCCGAGGTGGGAGCCAGGGTGGGTCCCAAGGTGAGTGCAAAGGTGGGTGCCAGGGTCAAGGTGAGTGCCAATGTGGGTTCCAAGGTGCCAGGGTCAGGGTGAGTGCCAATGTGGGTTCAAAGGTGCTAAGTTGGGTGCGAGGTTGGGTGCGAGGGTGGGTGGGTGCCAAGGTGTGCTAGGTGGAAGCCCGGGTGGGTCGGCATCCCATGGGTGTCGAGTTGGGTGCCTGATGGGTGCTTCTTGTCAAGTTTTAGTCGTCGGGACTCATTTCGAGCCTTAGAGGTCGTTTCTTGTCCGGTTGCCCTGTCTTCGACCTGGGAACCCAATTTTGGTCCTCGGGTCCCATTTTTTTTTGTCTCGCATCCCACTTTTGGCCTGTGGCCTTTTCGGGGTCGATTCTCGTTTTGGGCATCAGAGCATGTTTCTTCTCCTAAAACCCAATATTTGTTTATTAAGTCTCGGAACACATTTTTGTTCTCGTGGACCCATCATGGGTCTTGGAACGCATTTGTGGTCCTTGGGTCCCATTTTGCATCCCGAAACTTGTGTTTTGGTGCTTGATCCCTATTTTGGGTGCCCACCTTGCACCAAGTGCGCACCCGGGGCAAACCGAGCGCCTTGGTGCACCGGGGCAAGATCGAGCGTGCACCCGAGGCGCCCCGAACATGCACCAAGGTGCACTCGGCCCACATGTGAGCGCAGGTCGTTGCGCCCGAGGTGGTGTGTGGGCACCGCGTTGCAGACGGGACACTGCACGCACACGACGCCCCGTCCAGGTGCACGCACGTAGGCCGGGCCGGGTGCACACCCGACGCCCTAGCAAGGTGCGCGCACCCGGGCAGGGCTCACACTTGGCGAACGGGGCGCACTTCGCGAGGGAGGGTGTGCACCTCGACGGGGGTGGGTGGCCGGGGTGGATTCGCACGTGGGTCGCGGTTTGCTAAGTACACACTGCGACAAGCTCATAACGGGTGCGATCATACCAGCGTTAGTGCACCGGATCCCATCAGAACTCCGCAGTTAAGCGCGCTTGGGCCGGAGTAGTACTGGGATGGGTGACCTCCCGGGAAGTCCCGGTGTTGCACCCTTTTTTAGTTTTTCGCCGGGCGTCGCAATGCTATTTGAATAAACCTTTTGCCCGTTTGCGTTCTCGTCGGGGCCGGGCCGGGCCGGGGTGCGCTGCCCGCACTACCGCGCGCGCGGGGGCGACACCGAGCGCGCACCCGAGGCGCCCCGAGCACACAGGCCACGGTGCAACCCGGGCGTTGTGCGCGCACCCCGGTGCGCCCGAGGTGCTGCGCGCGCACCCAGGTGAAATCGGTGTGCACCTCGGCCAGTGCGCGCTCGGTCGAGTCGCGCACGTTGGCCAAGGTGCACGGTGATGTTTCTTACTCTAAGGTTCCGCACCAGACGCCCGGGACAGGTGAGCGAAGCTGGGCGGGGCCGGGTGCGCGGCCGGGGCAGGTGCACGCAGCTAGAGAGAGCTTTGGAGCACACCAGAGGTGCGCACCTTGGAGCACACTTCGGAGCGCACCAATGATGCGCTCCATTCAAAAGTTTCCTGAAAAGGCAAAAAAAGTTGAGATTATAGAATTTCCCACTTGAGAGATTGTAAAAAAAAAAAATTTAAAATGAAGGAAACGCGGGTGCCAAGGTGTGCGCGCCCGGGTGCGCAGCCCAGCCAAGGTGTGCGCACCAAGGCGCCCACCCTGGCGAAGGTGCACGCAAGGTGCGCACCCGAGGCAAACCGGACAATTAACCCAACTTTCGACTTCGCGCGCACCTGCGCACCTTGGAGCGCACTTCGGAGCGCTCCTTGGTGCGCACCAATCTTGGGCACCTCGGAGTGCACCATGGCGCCCACCAAGGTGCGCACCCGGGGCAAACCGAGCTCCGACTTCGTGCGCACCTTGGAGCGCACGAAAGGTGCGCACCATGGCGCCCACCAAGGTGCGCAGCCCAGCCAAGGCGTGCGCATCAAGGTGCGCACCCTGGCGAAGGTGCGCACCCGGGGCAAACCGAGCTCCGACTTCGTGCGCACCTTGGAGCGCACAAAGGGTGCGCAACCCAGCCAAGGTGTGCGCACCCCGGGCAAACCGAGCTCCGAATCGTGCGCACCTTGGAGCACACTTCGGAGCCCTCCTTGGTGCGCACCGATGTTGCGCACCTCGGAGCGCACCCGGGGAAAACAATGCAATTAACCCGACTTTCGACTTCGTGGGCACCTCGGAGCGCTCTCGGGTTCGCACCTCGGAGCACACCGAGGTGCGCACCTTTGATGCGCTGCCTTCACCAATTTCCAGAAAAGGCAAGAAAACATTGAGAAGGTGTGCGCACCGAGGTGCCCACCCTGGCGAAGGTGCACGCGAGGTGCGCACCCGGGGCAAACCGGGCTCCGACTTCGTGCACGCCATGCTGCGCACCTTGGAGGGCCATGGTGCGCACCTTGGAGCACACTTCGGAGCGCTCAATGGTGCCCAACCCAGCCAAGGTGCCCACCGCGGCGAAGGTGCACGCGAGGTGCGCACCCGGGGCAAACCGGGCTCCGACTTCGTGCACGCCGCACCTTGGAGCACACTTCGGAGCGCTCCTTGGTGCGCACCAG
>NW_026728886.1:452500-520000 GCF_030272615.1 Cryptomeria japonica | reverse complement strand
GTGCGTCCGACACACAGAAATTTCCAAGGCGGCCAAGGAGCCTCCCCGCATAGCAATCGGGGTGTGAGGTTACGGATGCAGCATTGATAGCAATCGAGGTGGGAGGCGAAGGATGCAGAAGTGAGAGCCGAGGGATGTAGCAGAGATAGCAATCGGGGTGTGTGATGCAGAAGAGATAGCAATCGAGGTGTGCGGTGGGAAGGGCCCAGCAGCCAGAATGCATGAAGCGACGGATGAAGCAGTGATGACAACCGGGCTGTGAGGAGAGGAGGGATGCAGCCAAGAAAGCAATCAGGGCTCGAGGCAAGGGATGCATCAAGGATAGCAATCATGTTGTGAGGCGAGATTCCAAAGGCTAAACGTGAGAGGCTGCAGGGTCGACTCAGAGAGGTCTATGCATGTGAGAGGCTGAAAGCAAGGTCAACTCGGAGCGGTCTATGCATCGGGCGCGCTTGGGGCGACTACCAGTGCCAACCCCTTATCCCGCGACGCGTCCGACAAAGAGAACGTTCCAAGGCGGCAGAGGAGGTTACCAGCCGAAGGATGCAGTAGCAATAACAGGTATAGTTCCGCGGCGGCCGAGAAGACTCACCGCATAGGAATCGGGATGCGAGGCGAGGGATGCGGCGGGAAGGCCCCGACGGCTAAACGGAAGAGGCTGCAGGGCCGCCTCGGAATGGTCCAAGCATCGGACGCGATTGGGACGACTACCAGTGCCAACCCCTTATCCCGCGATGCGTCCGATACACAGATAGTTCCAAGGCGGCCGAGGAGCCTCACCGCATATCAATCGGGGTGCGAGGCGAGGGATGGGGCGGGAAGGCCCCAACGGCTAGACGGAAGAGGCTTCAGGGCCACCTCGGAATGCTCCAAGCATCGGACGCGCTTGGGGCGACTACCAGTGCCAACCCCTTATCCCGCGATGCGTCCGATACACAGATGGTTCCAAGGCGGCCGAGGAGCCTCACCGCATAGCAATCGGGGGTGCGAGGCGAGGGATGGGGCGGGAAGGCCCCAACGGCTAGACGGAAGAGGCTTCAGGGCCGCCTCGGAATGGTCCAAGCATCGGACGCGCTTGGGGCGACTACCAGTGACAACCCCTCATCCCGCGATGCGTCCGATACGAAGATGGTTCCAAGGCGGCCGAGGAGCCTCACCGCATAGCAATCGGGGTGCGAGGTGGGGGATGCGGCGAGATGGCCCCAACGGCTAGACGGAAGAGGCCACAGGGCCGCGTCGGAATAGTCCAAGCATCGGACGCGCTTGGGGCGACTACCAGTGACAACCCCTTATCCCGCGATGCGTCCGATACGAAGATAGTTCCAAGGCGGCCGAGGAGCCTCACCGCATAGCAATCCGGGTGCGAGGTGGGGGATGCGGCGAGATGGCCCCAACGGCTAGACGGAAGAGGCTGCAGGGCCGCCTCGGAATAGTCCAAGCATCGGACGCGCTTGGGGCGACTACCAGTGACAACCCCTTATCCCGCGATGCTTCCGATACGAAGACAGTTCCAAGGCGGCCGAGGAGCCTCACCGCATAGCAATGGGGGTGCGAGGTGAGGGATGCGGCGAGATGGCCCCAACGGCTAGACGGAAGAGGCCACAGGGCTGCCTCGGAATAGTCCAAGCATCGGACGCGCTTGGGGCGACTACCAGTGACAACCCCTTATCCCGCGATGCATCCGATACGAAGATAGTTCCCAGGCGGCCGAGGAGCCTCACCGCATAGCAATCGGGGTGCGAGGCGAGGGATGCGGCGAGATGGCCCCAAAGGGTAGACGGAAGAGGCTGCGGGGCCGCCTCGGAATAGTCCAAGCATCGAACGCGCTTGGGGCGACTACCACTGCCAACCCCTTATCCCGCGATGCGTCCGATACACAGATAGTTCCGAGGCGGCCGAGGAGCTGGGGGATGCGGCGAGATGGCCCCAACGGCTAGACGGAAGAGGCTGCAGGGCCGCCTCGGAATAGTCCAAGCATCGGACGCGCTTGGGGCGACTACCAGTGACAACCCCTTATCCCGCGATGCGTCCGATACACAGATAGTTCCGAGGCGGCCAAGGAGCCTCACCGCATAGCAATCGTGGTGCGAGGTGGGGGATGCAGCGAGATGGCCCCAACGGCTAGACGGAAGAGGCTGCAGGGCCGCCTCGGAATGGTCCAAGCATCGGACGCGCTTGGGGCGACTACCACTGCCAACCCCTTATCCCGCGATGCGTCCGATACACAGATAGTTCCAAGGCGGCCGAGGAGCCTCACCGAATAGCAATCGGGGTGCGAGGCGAGGGATGCGGCGAGAAAGCCCCAACGGCTAGAGGGAAGAGGCTTCAGGTCCGCCTCGGAATGGTCCAAGCATCGGACGCGCTTGGGGCGACTACCAGTGACAACCCCTTATCCCGCGACGCGTCCGATACACAGATAGTTCCAAGGCGGCCGAGGAGCCTCACCGCATAGCAATCGGGGTGCGAGGCGAGGGATGCGGCGAGAAGGACCCAACGGCTAGACGGAAGAGGCTTCAGGGCCGCCTCGGAATGGTCCAAGCATCGGACGCGCTTGGGGCGACTACCAGTGACAACCCCTTATCCCGCGACGCGTCCGATACACAGATAGTTCCAAGGCGGCCGAGGAGCCTCACCGCATAGCAATCGGGGTGCGAGGCGAGGGATGCGGCGAGAAGGACCCAACGGCTAGACGGAAGAGGCTTCAGGTCCGCCTCGGAATGGTCCAAGCATCGGACGCGCTTGGGGCGACTACCAGTGACAACCCCTTATCCCGCGACGCGTCCGATACACAGATAGTTCCAAGGCGGCCGAGGAGCCTCACCGCATAGCAATCGGGGTGCGAGGCGAGGGATGCGGCGAGAAGGACCCAACGGCTAGACGGAAGAGGCTTCAGGGCCGCCTCGGAATGGTCCAAGCATCGGACGCGCTTGGGGCGACTACCAGTGACAACCCCTTATCCCGCGATGCGTCCGATACACAGATAGTTCCAAGGCGGCCGAGGAGCCTCACCGCATAGCAATCGGGGTGCGAGGCGAGGGATGCGGCGAGAAGGACCCAACGGCTAGACGGAAGAGGCTTCAGGGCCGCCTCGGAATGGTCCAAGCATCGGACGCGCTTGGGGCGACTACCAGTGACAACCCCTTATCCCGCGACGCGTCCGATACACAGATAGTTCCAAGGCGGCCGAGGAGCCTCACCGCATAGCAATCGGGGTGCGAGGCGAGGGATGCGGCAAGAAGGACCCAACGGCTAGACGGAAGAGGCTTCAGGGCCGCCTCGGAATGGTCCAAGCATCGGACGCGCTTGGGGCGACTACCAGTGACAACCCCTTATCCCGCGACGCGTCCGATACACAGATAGTTCCAAGGCGGCCGAGGAGCCTCACCGCATAGCAATCGGGGTGCGAGGCGAGGGATGCGGCGAGAAGGACCCAACGGCTAGACGGAAGAGGCTTCAGGTCCGCCTCGGAATGGTCCAAGCATCGGACGCGCTTGGGGCGACTACCAGTGACAACCCCTTATCCCGCGACGCGTCCGATACACAGATAGTTCCAAGGCGGCCGAGGAGCCTCACCGCATAGCAATCGGGGTGCGAGGCGAGGGATGCGGCGAGAAGGACCCAACGGCTAGACGGAAGAGGCTTCAGGGCCGCCTCGGAATGGTCCAAGCATCGGACGCGCTTGGGGCGACTACCAGTGACAACCCCTTATCCCGCGACGCGTCCGATACACAGATAGTTCCAAGGCGGCCGAGGAGCCTCACCGCATAGCAATCGGGGTGCGAGGCGAGGGATGCGGCGAGAAGGACCCAACGGCTAGACGGAAGAGGCTTCAGGGCCGCCTCGGAATGGTCCAAGCATCGGACGCGCTTGGGGCGACTACCAGTGACAACCCCTTATCCCGCGATGCGTCCGATACACAGATAGTTCCAAGGCGGCCGAGGAGCCTCACCGCATAGCAATCGGGGTGCGAGGCGAGGGATGCGGCGAGAAGGACCCAACGGCTAGACGGAAGAGGCTTCAGGGCCGCCTCGGAATGGTCCAAGCATCGGACGCGCTTGGGGCGACTACCAGTGACAACCCCTTATCCCGCGACGCGTCCGATACACAGATAGTTCCAAGGCGGCCGAGGAGCCTCACCGCATAGCAATCGGGGTGCGAGGCGAGGGATGCGGCGAGAAGGACCCAACGGCTAGACGGAAGAGGCTTCAGGGCCGCCTCGGAATGGTCCAAGCATCGGACGCGCTTGGGGCGACTACCAGTGACAACCCCTTATCCCGCGACGCGTCCGATACACAGATAGTTCCAAGGCGGCCGAGGAGCCTCACCGCATAGCAATCGGGGTGCGAGGCGAGGGATGCGGCGAGAAGGACCCAACGGCTAGACGGAAGAGGCTTCAGGGCCGCCTCGGAATGGTCCAAGCATCGGACGCGCTTGGGGCGACTACCAGTGACAACCCCTTATCCCGCGACGCGTCCGATACACAGATAGTTCCAAGGCGGCCGAGGAGCCTCACCGCATAGCAATCGGGGTGCGAGGCGAGGGATGCGGCGAGAAGGACCCAACGGCTAGACGGAAGAGGCTTCAGGGCCGCCTGGGAATGGTCCATGCATCGCACGCGCTTGGGGCGACTACCAGTGACAACCCCTTATCCCGCGACGCGTCCGATACACAGATAGTTCCAAGGCGGCCGAGGAGCCTCACCGCATAGCAATCGGGGTGCGAGGCGAGGGATGCGGCGAGAAGGACCCAACGGCTAGACGGAAGAGGCTTCAGGGCCGCCTCGGAATGGTCCAAGCATCGGACGCGCTTGGGGCGACTACCAGTGACAACCCCTTATCCCGCGACGCGTCCGATACACAGATAGTTCCAAGGCGGCCGAGGAGCCTCACCGCATAGCAATCGGGGTGCGAGTCGAGGGATGCGGCGAGAAGGACCCAACGGCTAGACGGAAGAGGCTTCAGGGCCGCCTCGGAATGGTCCAAGCATCGGACGCGCTTGGGGCGACTACCAGTGACAACCCCTTATCCCGCGATGCGTCTGATACACAGATAGTTCCAAGGCGGCCGAGGAGCCTCACCGCATAGCAATCGGGGTGCGAGGCAAGGGATGCGGCGAGAAGGACCCAACGGCTAGACGGAAGAGGCTTCAGGGCCGCCTCGGAATGGTCCAAGCATCGGACGCGCTTGGGGCGACTACCGTTGCCAACCCCTTATCCCGCGATGCGTCTGATACACAGATAGTTCCGAGGCGGCCGAGGAGCCTCACCGCATAGCAATCGGGTTGCGAGGCAGATTATTGGGAAGGGAACCCCCTGGGATGCGGCTCAAGCAGTGCCCAAAGGGACTGGAATGCGGAATCACATCGAGAGACCCAAATGCTATACGAGGGCTCAAATCGAATTATCGATTTGGCCACGACATGGACGCATCGGAACGACTACCTTTGCCGAACCACTCGCAATTGCATCCATACCGAAACCAATAGACATTTCCGTTAGAGCCCTCGCATAGCATTCGGGAATCTCGCATGCCCCTCTAAATCGACCAATGCTGGCGCTCAACGAAAATCCGAGCGCTACCACCGTTCGAGCGCCAGCATTGGTCGAGTTAGAGGGGCACGGGGGAGAATGCTCCAGTCAACACCTCCCCTATATAAGTTATTTGTCCGATTCTCGCACAACCGTAGTCTGCCTCGTCGAATCAAACAACGGTCCCAGATTCCGACTTCCGTTCCGTAGAGACCCAAAAGCTAGATGGAGGCTCGCAAGAAAGAGAGTCGGCGCATAGCAATCGGGTTTCTCGAACGTTTAGGGACCGAGCTCACTTGCGGATAGGGCAAAATCCGCCAAGCAACCCAAAAGCTAGACGGGGGCTCGAATCGAATCGCCTAGGCGGCCACAACAACGACGTGTTGGATCGACTACCAGTGCCAAACCATTCAGCAAGACTAGTCTGTGTCGAGGCCGGATAGAGATTCTCAGAGAGCGCCCGTATAGCATTTAGGAGACCTGCCGCGTCCCTCACACTCGACAAATGGTGGTGCACGTTTATAAATCCGAGCGATCCCAACCCTTTCAAGCACCAACATCGGTCGAGATAGAGGGGCACGGAGGGGGCTGCGTGAGACAACACAGTCCCCTATATAAGTTATTTGTCCGATTCTCACACATCCGAAGAATGGTCATCAAATCGGACAACAGCCCAAACTTCCGACTTCCGTCCCAGAAAGCCCAAGAGCTATCTAAAACGTTCATGGCCGGAACTCGATCGCGGCTATACCAGTCCGCCAAGCAACCCAAAAGCTAGACTGGAGCTCTAGTCGAATCACCTCTGTGGCCATTGCAAGGACGTGTTGGAGCGACTACCATTGCCGAACCATTCCGCAGGTCGAGTCCATACCAAGGCCGCATAGAGATTCACGATGAGCTCCTGCATAGCAATCAGGAGACTTGCCGTGTCCATCACAATCGATAAATCCTGGTGCAAGATTTTTGCATCCGAGCGCTCCAACCAGTCGAGCACCAGCATCAATCGACATAAACGGGCACGGGGGGAGGATGCTCGAGAACACTACCTCCCCTATATAAGTTATTTGTCCGATTCTCAAGCAGCCGAAGTCTGGTCATCGAATCGGGTCAAAGACCACAACTTCCGACTTTACCCACAATGCAAGTCATCGAATCGAACATCGGCCCCCGAGTCGGACTCCATGCGTATGTCAGGTCATCGGACCCAAATTCCGCCTTCCTGCGCATGGCGGGCCATCAATATCAACTCGGTCATCGGACCCAAACTCCGCCTTTCTGCGCATGGCACGCCTTCAAATCGGTCATCGGACCCAAATTCCGCCTTCCTGTGCATGGCGGGCCATCAACATCAACTCGGTCATCGGACCCAAATTCCGCCTTTCTGCGCATGGCACGCCATCAACTCGGTCATCGGACCCAAATTCCGCCTTCCTGCGCATGGCAGGTCATCGGACACAAATTCAGACCTCGCCAATATGCCTACGTATCGAATCGGTCATCGGACCCAACTTCCGACTTCATCCATACTGTAGGGTCTTTGAGGTTGGCGCGGTGCGCTCAACCCGGGGAGTCGACCCATCGAAGCATACACCTCCCCTATATAAGCTATTTGTCCGATTCCCACACCTGTGTAGTTTGCACCTCTGACCAGGACATCGACCCCAACTTCCGAACTCGACTGCAACGACGGCACCAGCGCCTTGGTGCGCACCTTGCGACGCACAGTCCCAACATTCGCCTTCCTGCACATGGCAGGTCATCGGACCCAAATTCCGACCTCGCGAGTATGCCTACATATCGAATCGGTCATCGGACACAACTTCCGACTTCATCCATACCGTAGGGTCTTTGAGGTTGGCGCGGTGCGCTCAACCCGGGGAGTCGACCCAACGAAGCATACACCTCCCCTATATAAGCTATTTGTCCGATTCCCACACCTGTGTAGTTTGCACCTCCGATCAGGACATCGACCCCAACTTCCGAACTCGCCTGCAACGACCGAACCAGCGCCTTGGTGCGCACCTTGCAACGCACAGTGCCAACATTCGCCTTCCTGCACATGGCAGGTCATCGGACCCAAATTCCGACCTCGCGAGTATGCCTACATATCGAATCGGTCATCGGACCCAACTTCCGACTTCATCCATACCGTAGGGTCTTTGAGGTTGGCGCGGTGCGCTCAACCCGGGGAGTCGACCCAACGAAGCATACACCTCCCCTATATAAGCTATTTGTCCGATTCCCACACCTGTGTAGCTTGCACCTCCGATCAGGACATCGACCCCAACTTCCGAACTCGACTAAAAAGACCGCACCAGCACCTTGGTGTGCACCTTGCAACGCACAGTGCCAACATTCGCCTTCCTGCACATGGCAGGTCATCGGACCCAAATTCCGACCTCATGAGCATACCTACTAATCGAATCGGTCATCGGACCCAACTTCCGACTTCATCCATACCGTAGGGTCTTTGAGGTTGGCGCGGTGCGCTCAACCTGGGGAGTCGACCCATCGAAGCATACACCTCCCCTATATAAGCTATTTGTCCGATTCCGACACCTGTGTAGTTTGCACCTCCGCTCAGGACATCGACCCCAACTTCCGAACTCGCCTGCAACGACCGAACCAGCGCCTTGGTGCGCACCAAAAGTGCGCACTTTTGGAGGGCACTTTTGTGCGCTCCAAAGGTGCGCACTTTTGGAGGGCACTTTTGTGCGCTCCAAAGGTGCGCACTTTTGGAGGGCACTTTTTGGAGGGCACTTTTGTGCGCTCCAAAGGTGCGCACTTTTGGAGGGCACTTTTTGGAGGGCACTTTTCTGCGCTCCAAAGGTGCGCACTTTTGGAGGGCACTTTTTGGAGGGCACTTTTCTGCGCTCCAAAGGTGCGCACTTTTGGAGGGCACTTTTTGGAGGGCACTTTTCTGCGCTCCAAAGGTGCGCACTTTTGGAGGGCACTTTTTGGAGGGCACTTTTCTGCGCTCCAAAGGTGCGCACTTTTGGAGGGCACTTTTGTGCACTCCAAAGGTGCACACTTTTGGAGGGCACTTTTTGGAGGGCACTTTTCTGCACTCCAAAGGTGCGCACTTTTGGAGGGCACTTTTTGGAGGGCACTTTTGTGCGCTCCAAAGGTGCGCACTTTTGGAGGGCACTTTTTGGAGGGCACTTTTGTGCGCTCCAAAGGTGCGCACTTTTGGAGGGCACTTTTGTGCACTCCAAAGGTGCGCACTTTTGGAGGGCACTTTTCCTGCGCTCCAAAGGTGCACACCTAGGTGAGCACCTTCGACCACACCTTGTAGCACACCAAACTCTGACTTTCGACTTCATCCGCAATGCAGGGTCTTTGAGGTTGGCGCAATGCGCACAACCAGGGGAGTCGACCCATCAAACCCAACACCTCCCCTATATAAGCTATTTGTCTGATTCTCATACATGCGTAGCCTGCAGGAGCAATTAGGACATCGACCCCAACTTTCGGCTTCTAAACGAAAACAAGGTCTTTGAGGTTGGTGTAATGCGAACAACTAGGGGAGTCAACCCATCAAACCCAACACCTCCCCTATATAAGCTATTTGTCTGATTCTCATACATGTGTAGTCTACAGGAGCAATTAGGACATCGACCCCAACTTTTGACTTCTTAACGAAAACAAGGTCTTTGAGGTTGACGTAATGCGCACAACCAGGGGAGTCGACCCATCAAACCCAACACCTCCCCTATATAAGCTATTTGTCCGATTCTCATACATGTGTAGCCTACAGGAGCCATTAGGACATTGACCCCAACTTTTGACTTCTTAACGAAAACAAGGTCTTTGAGGTTGGCGTAATGCGCACAACCAAGGGAGTTGACCCATCAAACCCAACACCTCCCCTATATAAGCTATTTGTCTGATTCTCATACATGTGTAGCCTGCAACAACGATTAGGACATCCACCCCAACTTCTGAATTCGTCTGCGTTGACCGCACCAAAGGTGCACGCCTTGGTGCTCACCAAAATCCGACTTCCGACTTCTTCTGCTATGCGGGGTCTTTGAGGTTGGCGCAGTGCGCACAACCAGGGGAGTCAACCCACCGAATGCAACACCTCCCCTATATAAGCTATTTGTCTGATTCTCATACATGCGTAGACTGCAGCAATGATTAGGACATCCACCCCAACTTTTGACTTCTTAAACAAGACAGGGTCTTTGAAGTTGGTGCAGTGCACACAACCAGGGGAGTCGACCCATCAAACGCAACACCTCCCCTATATAAAGCTATTTGTCCGATTCTCATACGTGTAGTCTGCAGCAGCGATTAGGACATCGACCCCAACTTCCGAATTCGTTTGCATTGACCGCACCAAAGGTGCACGCCTTGGTGTGCACCTTGGAGTGCACTTTGGTGCTCACCTCGGTGCACACTTTGGTGTGCACCTCGGTGTGCACCAAAGGTGCGCACCTTGGAGCGCACCAAAGGTGTACACTTTGGAGCGCACCACATAGGGTCTTTGAGAGGTTGGCGCAGTGCGCACACCAAGGTGGGTGTTGAGGTGCGTGCCGAGGTGGGTGGGTGCTAGGGTGCGCTCCATGGTGGGTGCCAGGGTGGGTGCGTGCTAGGGTGGATTCCAAAGAGGGTCATAGGGTGGGTGCCAAGGTGGGTTGGTGATATAGTGGGTTCAAAGGTGGGTACTAGGGTGGGTTCCAAGGTGGGTCACAAGTTGGGTGCCAGGATGCGTGGGTGTTAGGTTGGGTGCCAAGGTGGGCTCCTGCGTGGGTGGGTGCTAGGGTGGGTTTCAAGGTGGACGCGAGGGCGGGTGCCAAGGTGGGTAACAAGTTGGGTGTTAGGATGGGTGAGTGCTAGAGTGGGTGCCAAGGTGGGTGGGTGCTAAGGTGGATGCCAAGGTGGTTCACAGGGTGGGTGGGTTCTAGGGTGAGTTCCAAGGTGGGTCACAGGTTTAGTGCTAGGGTGCGTGTCAAGGCGGGTGTCGAGGTGCCTGGGTGCTAGGGTGTGGATGCCAATGTGGGTCATAGGGTGGGTACTAGGGTGGGCTGCAATGTGGGTGCCAAGGTGGGTAACATGCTCGGTTGGTTCTAAATTGGGTGTCAGGGTGGGTGTGCACCCACCTTGCCCGAGGTGGGTGCCAAGGTGCCAGTGTGGGTGGGTGCTAAGGTGGATGCCAAGGTGGGTGAGAAGGTGGGTGATAGGTTGAGTGGTAGGATGGGTGGGTGCCAAGATGGGTCACAGGGTGGGTGCAAGGGTGGGTAGGTGCTAGGGTTGGTGTCAGGGTGGGTGGGTGCTAGGTTGGGTTCCAAGGTGGGTGCGAGGGTGAGTGTCAAGGTGGGTCACAGGTTAGGTGCTAGGATGGGTGAGTGCTAGGGTGCAAAGGTGCCAGGGTGGGTGCTAGGATGGGTCGATGCTAGGGTGAGTGGCAAGGTGGGTCCACAAGTGTCAAGGTGGGTGCCAACTTGGGTTCCAAGGTGGGTGCCAAGTGGGCGACTGCTATGGTGGATGCCAAGGTGGGTCACGGGGTGGGTGCCAAGTTGCTAGGTTGTGTTCCAAGGTGGGTGCCAACGTGGCTGCTAGGGTGCGTGGGTTAAAGGGTGTGTCACAACGTGGGTGCCAGGATGGGTGCGCACCCACACTGGCCAAGACGGGTGCAAGGTTGGGTTCCAAGCCCGGTCACAGGCTGGGTGCTAGGATGGGTGGGTGCCAAGGTGGGCACCAGGGTGGGTGCACCCACCCTGGCCAAGGTGGGTCACGGGGTGGGTCCTAGGGTGGGTAACGGGGTGGGTACTAAGGTGCGTGCCAAGGTGGGTCATGGGGTGGGTGCCAAGGTGGGCACCAGGGTGGGTGTGCACCAACCCTAGCCAGGGTAGGTCACGGGGTGGTTGTCGGGGTGGGCGTCAAGGAGCCAAGGTGGGTGGCAAGTAGCCAAGTTGCGTGCCAAGGTGGGTGTCGGGGTGGGTGCCAAGGATCCAAGGTGGGTGCCAAGGAACCAAGGTGGGTGTCTGGGTGGGTGCCGAGGTGGGAGCCAGGGTGGGTCCCAAGGTGAGTGCAAAGGTGGGTGCCAGGGTCAAGGTGAGTGCCAATGTGGGTTCCAAGGTGCCAGGGTCAGGGTGAGTGCCAATGTGGGTTCAAAGGTGCTAAGTTGGGTGCGAGGTTGGGTGCGAGGGTGGGTGGGTGCCAAGGTGTGCTAGGTGGAAGCCCGGGTGGGTCGGCATCCCATGGGTGTCGAGTTGGGTGCCTGATGGGTGCTTCTTGTCAAGTTTTAGTCGTCGGGACTCATTTCGAGCCTTAGAGGTCGTTTCTTGTCCGGTTGCCCTGTCTTCGACCTGGGAACCCAATTTTGGTCCTCGGGTCCCATTTTTTTTTGTCTCGCATCCCACTTTTGGCCTGTGGCCTTTTCGGGGTCGATTCTCGTTTTGGGCATCAGAGCATGTTTCTTCTCCTAAAACCCAATATTTGTTTATTAAGTCTCGGAACACATTTTTGTTCTCGTGGACCCATCATGGGTCTTGGAACGCATTTGTGGTCCTTGGGTCCCATTTTGCATCCCGAAACTTGTGTTTTGGTGCTTGATCCCTATTTTGGGTGCCCACCTTGCACCAAGTGCGCACCCGGGGCAAACCGAGCGCCTTGGTGCACCGGGGCAAGATCGAGCGTGCACCCGAGGCGCCCCGAACATGCACCAAGGTGCACTCGGCCCACATGTGAGCGCAGGTCGTTGCGCCCGAGGTGGTGTGTGGGCACCGCGTTGCAGACGGGACACTGCACGCACACGACGCCCCGTCCAGGTGCACGCACGTAGGCCGGGCCGGGTGCACACCCGACGCCCTAGCAAGGTGCGCGCACCCGGGCAGGGCTCACACTTGGCGAACGGGGCGCACTTCGCGAGGGAGGGTGTGCACCTCGACGGGGGTGGGTGGCCGGGGTGGATTCGCACGTGGGTCGCGGTTTGCTAAGTACACACTGCGACAAGCTCATAACGGGTGCGATCATACCAGCGTTAGTGCACCGGATCCCATCAGAACTCCGCAGTTAAGCGCGCTTGGGCCGGAGTAGTACTGGGATGGGTGACCTCCCGGGAAGTCCCGGTGTTGCACCCTTTTTTAGTTTTTCGCCGGGCGTCGCAATGCTATTTGAATAAACCTTTTGCCCGTTTGCGTTCTCGTCGGGGCCGGGCCGGGCCGGGGTGCGCTGCCCGCACTACCGCGCGCGCGGGGGCGACACCGAGCGCGCACCCGAGGCGCCCCGAGCACACAGGCCACGGTGCAACCCGGGCGTTGTGCGCGCACCCCGGTGCGCCCGAGGTGCTGCGCGCGCACCCAGGTGAAATCGGTGTGCACCTCGGCCAGTGCGCGCTCGGTCGAGTCGCGCACGTTGGCCAAGGTGCACGGTGATGTTTCTTACTCTAAGGTTCCGCACCAGACGCCCGGGACAGGTGAGCGAAGCTGGGCGGGGCCGGGTGCGCGGCCGGGGCAGGTGCACGCAGCTGGAGAGAGCTTTGGAGCACACCAGAGGTGCGCACCTTGGAGCACACTTCGGAGCGCACCAATGATGCGCTCCATTCAAAAGTTTCCTGAAAAGGCAAAAAAAGTTGAGATTATAGAATTTCCCACTTGAGAGATTGTAAAAAAAAAAAATTTAAAATGAAGGAAACGCGGGTGCCAAGGTGTGCGCGCCCGGGTGCGCAGCCCAGCCAAGGTGTGCGCACCAAGGCGCCCACCCTGGCGAAGGTGCACGCAAGGTGCGCACCCGAGGCAAACCGGACAATTAACCCAACTTTCGACTTCGCGCGCACCTGCGCACCTTGGAGCGCACTTCGGAGCGCTCCTTGGTGCGCACCAATCTTGGGCACCTCGGAGTGCACCATGGCGCCCACCAAGGTGCGCACCCGGGGCAAACCGAGCTCCGACTTCGTGCGCACCTTGGAGCGCACGAAAGGTGCGCACCATGGCGCCCACCAAGGTGCGCAGCCCAGCCAAGGCGTGCGCATCAAGGTGCGCACCCTGGCGAAGGTGCGCACCCGGGGCAAACCGAGCTCCGACTTCGTGCGCACCTTGGAGCGCACAAAGGGTGCGCAACCCAGCCAAGGTGTGCGCACCCCGGGCAAACCGAGCTCCGAATCGTGCGCACCTTGGAGCACACTTCGGAGCCCTCCTTGGTGCGCACCGATGTTGCGCACCTCGGAGCGCACCCGGGGAAAACAATGCAATTAACCCGACTTTCGACTTCGTGGGCACCTCGGAGCGCTCTCGGGTTCGCACCTCGGAGCACACCGAGGTGCGCACCTTTGATGCGCTGCCTTCACCAATTTCCAGAAAAGGCAAGAAAACATTGAGAAGGTGTGCGCACCGAGGTGCCCACCCTGGCGAAGGTGCACGCGAGGTGCGCACCCGGGGCAAACCGGGCTCCGACTTCGTGCACGCCATGCTGCGCACCTTGGAGGGCCATGGTGCGCACCTTGGAGCACACTTCGGAGCGCTCAATGGTGCCCAACCCAGCCAAGGTGCCCACCGCGGCGAAGGTGCACGCGAGGTGCGCACCCGGGGCAAACCGGGCTCCGACTTCGTGCACGCCGCACCTTGGAGCACACTTCGGAGCGCTCCTTGGTGCGCACCAGGGCGCGCAACCCAGCCAAGGTGCCCACCCCGGCGAAGGTGCACGCGGGGTGCGCACCCGGGGCAAACCGGGCTCCGACTTCGTGCACGCCATGGTGCCCACCGCGGCGAAGGTGCACGCGAGGTGCGCACCCGGGGCAAACCGGGCTCCGACTTCGTGCACGCCGCACCTTGGAGCACACTTCGGAGCGCTCCTTGGTGCGCACCAGGGCGCGCAACCCAGCCGAGGTGCCCACCCCGGCGAAGGTGCACGCGAGGTGCGCACCCGGGGCAAACCGGGCTCCGACTTCGTGCACGCCATGGTGCCCACCGCGGCGAAGGTGCACGCGAGGTGCGCACCCGGGGCAAACCGGGCTCCGACTTCGTGCACGCCGCACCTTGGAGCACACTTCGGAGCGCTCCTTGGTGCGCACCATGGTGCCCACCAGGGCGCGCAACCCCGCCGAAGGTGCACGCGAGGTGCGCACCCGGGGCAAACCGGGCTCCGACTTCGTGCACGCCGCACCTTGGAGCACACTTCGGAGCGCTCCTTGGTGCGCACCAGGGCGCGCAACCCCGCCGAAGGTGCACGCGAGGTGCGCACCCGGGGCAAACCGGGCTCCGACTTCGTGCACGCCATGGTGCGCACCAGGGTGCCCACCGCGGCGAAGGTGCGCACCCGGGGCAAACCGGGCTCCGACTTCGTGCACGCCGCACCTTGGAGCACACTTCGGAGCGCTCCTTGGTGCGCACCAGGGCGCGCAACCCAGCCGAGGTGCCCACCCCGGCGAAGGTGCACGCGAGGTGCGCACCCGGGGCAAACCGGGCTCCGACTTCGTGCACGCCATGGTGCCCACCGCAGCGAAGGTGCGCACCCGGGGCAAACCGGGCTAGGACTTCGTGCACGCCGCACCTTGGAGCACACTTCGGAGCGCTCCTTGGTGCGCACCATGGTGCCCACCAGGCCGCGCAACCCAGCCAAGGTGTGCGCACCAAGGTGCACGCGAGGTGCGCACCCGGGGCAAACCGGGGTCCGGCTTCGTGCACGCCGCACCTTGGAGCACACATCGGGGCGCTCCCGGGTTCGCACCGGCGTTGCGCACCGTGGTGGGCACCTCGGAGCGCACCGTGGTGGGCACCTCGGAGCACACCAAGGTGGGCAGCGAGGTGCGCACCTTTGATGCGATGCCTTCACTAATTTCCATAAAAGGCAAAACAAAACGAGATTTTAAAATTTCCGTTTTGAAAGATAGTGAGAAAAAGGGAATGCTGGTGCCATCTTGAGCCCGCCCTGGTGCGCAGCCCAGCCAAGGTGTGCGCACCAAGGTGCCCACCCTGGCGAAGGTGCGCGCCCGGGCAATTAACCCAACTTCCAACTTCGCGCGCGCCAGGGTGGGAGCGCACCCAACAACCGGGCCTGGGAAGAGCCAATGCGAGAAACCCCACCAAACGCTCTGACAAAAAAAGAGGGGGCGCTCCAGTAACCCCGCTTCGGAGCGCACCCTGGGCAAACCCAGCCAGGGTGCCCACCCCGGCCAAGGTGCAGGCGAGGTGCGCACCCGGGGCAAACCGGGCTCCGACAACGTGCACGCCGCACCTTGGAGCACACTTCGTAGCGCTCCCGGGTGCGCACCTCAGAGCACACCAAGGTGGGCAGCGAGGTGCGCACCTTTGATGCGCTGCCTTCACTAATTTCCAGAAAAGGCAAAAAAAAGAGGAGATTTTAAAATTTCCGTTTTGAAAGATAGTGAAAAAAACGGAACGCGGGTGCCATCTTGAGCCCGCCCGGGTGCACAGCCCAGGTAAGGTGCCCACCCTGGCAAAGGTGCGCACCCGGGCAATTAACCCTACTTCCGACTTCGTGCGCGCCAGGGTGGCAACCGGGCCTGGGAAGAGCCAATGCGAGAAACCCCACCAAACGCTCCGACAAAAAAAGAGGCGGCGCTCCAATAACCCCGCTTCGGAGCGCAGCCGGGGCAAACCCAGCCAAGGTGCCCACCCCGACGAAGGTGCACGCGAGGTGCGCACCCGGGGCAAACCGGGCTCCGACAACGTGCACGCAGCACCTTGGAGCACACTTCGAAGCACTCCCGGGTGCCCACCGGCGTTGCGCACCGTGGTGGGCAGCGAGGTGCGCACCTTTGATGCGCTGCCTTCACTAATTTCCAGAAAAGGCAAAAAAAAATGAGATTTTAAAATTTCCGTTTTGAAAGATAGTGAAAAAAACGGAACGCGGGTGCCATCTTGAGCCCGCCCTGGTGCGCAGCCCAGGCAAGGCATGCGCACCAAGGTGCCCACCCGCGGTGCACACCCGGGGCAAACCGGGCTCCGACTTCGTGCAGGCCGCACCTTGGAGCACACTTCGGAGCGCTCCTTGGTGCGCACCATGGTGCCCACCAGGGCGCACCCGGGGCAAACCGGGCTCCGACTTCGTGCACGCCGCACCTTGGAGCACACATCGGAGCGCTCCCAGGTTCGCACCAGCGTTGCGCACCTTTGATGCGCTGCCTTCACTAATTTCCAGAAAAGGCAAAAAAAAACGATATTTTAAAATTTCCGTTCTGAAAGATAGTGAAAAAAACGGAACGCGGGTGCCATCTTGAGCCCTTCCTGGTGCGCAGCCCAGGCAAGTTGTGCGCACCAAGGTGCCCACCCTGGCGGAGGTGCGCGCCCGGGGCAAACCGGGCTCCGACTTCGTGCACTGCATGGTGCCCACCAAGGCGCGCAACCCAGCCAAGGTGCCCACCGCAGCGAAGGTGCACGCGAGGTGCGCACCCGAGGTGCACACCCGGGGCAAACCGAGCTCCGACTTCGTGCACGCCGCACCTTGGAGCACACTTCAGAGCGCTCCTTGGTGCGCACCAGGGCGCGCAACCCAGCCAAGGTGCTCACCCCGGCGAAGGTGCACGCGAGGTGCGCACCCGGGGCAAGCCGGGCTCGGACTTCGTGCACGCCGCACCTTGGAGCACACATCGGAGCGCTCCCGGGTTCGCACCAGCATTGCGCACCTTTGATGCGCTGCCTTCACTAATTTCCAGAAAAGGCAAAAAAAAAAAAAAAAACGAGATTTTAAAATTTCCGTTTTGAAAGATAGTGAAAAAAACGGAACGCGGGTGCCATCTTGAGCCCGCCCTGGTGTGCAGCCCAGGCAAGTTGTGCGCACCAAGGCACCCACCCTGGCCAAGGTGGGTCACGGGGTGGGTCCTAGGGTGGGTAACGGGGTGGGTACTAAGGTGCGTGCCAAGGTGGGTCATGGGGTGGGTGCCAAGGTGGGCACCAGGGTGGGTGTGCACCAACCCTAGCCAGGGTAGGTCACGGGGTGGTTGTCGGGGTGGGCGTCAAGGAGCCAAGGTGGGTGGCAAGTAGCCAAGTTGCGTGCCAAGGTGGGTGTCGGGGTGGGTGCCAAGGATCCAAGGTGGGTGCCAAGGAACCAAGGTGGGTGTCTGGGTGGGTGCCGAGGTGGGAGCCAGGGTGGGTCCCAAG
Organism: Cryptomeria japonica; assembly: GCF_030272615.1. Lineage (NCBI taxonomy): Eukaryota > Viridiplantae > Streptophyta > Pinopsida > Cupressales > Cupressaceae > Cryptomeria > Cryptomeria japonica. Next base: position 502,408 of record NW_026728886.1, on the reverse strand, counting down.
GTGAGTGCAAAGGTGGGTGCCAGGGTCAAGGTGAGTGCCAATGTGGGTTCCAAGGTGCCAGGGTCAGGGTGAGTGCCAATGTGGGTTCAAAGGTGCTAAGTTGGGTGCGAGGTTGGGTGCGAGGGTGGGTGGGTGCCAAGGTGTGCTAGGTGGAAGCCCGGGTGGGTCGGCATCCCATGGGTGTCGAGTTGGGTGCCTGATGGGTGCTTCTTGTCAAGTTTTAGTCGTCGGGACTCATTTCGAGCCTTAGAGGTCGTTTCTTGTCCGGTTGCCCTGTCTTCGACCTGGGAACCCAATTTTGGTCCTCGGGTCCCATTTTTTTTTGTCTCGCATCCCACTTTTGGCCTGTGGCCTTTTCGGGGTCGATTCTCGTTTTGGGCATCAGAGCATGTTTCTTCTCCTAAAACCCAATATTTGTTTATTAAGTCTCGGAACACATTTTTGTTCTCGTGGACCCATCATGGGTCTTGGAACGCATTTGTGGTCCTTGGGTCCCATTTTGCATCCCGAAACTTGTGTTTTGGTGCTTGATCCCTATTTTGGGTGCCCACCTTGCACCAAGTGCGCACCCGGGGCAAACCGAGCGCCTTGGTGCACCGGGGCAAGATCGAGCGTGCACCCGAGGCGCCCCGAACATGCACCAAGGTGCACTCGGCCCACATGTGAGCGCAGGTCGTTGCGCCCGAGGTGGTGTGTGGGCACCGCGTTGCAGACGGGACACTGCACGCACACGACGCCCCGTCCAGGTGCACGCACGTAGGCCGGGCCGGGTGCACACCCGACGCCCTAGCAAGGTGCGCGCACCCGGGCAGGGCTCACACTTGGCGAACGGGGCGCACTTCGCGAGGGAGGGTGTGCACCTCGACGGGGGTGGGTGGCCGGGGTGGATTCGCACGTGGGTCGCGGTTTGCTAAGTACACACTGCGACAAGCTCATAACGGGTGCGATCATACCAGCGTTAGTGCACCGGATCCCATCAGAACTCCGCAGTTAAGCGCGCTTGGGCCGGAGTAGTACTGGGATGGGTGACCTCCCGGGAAGTCCCGGTGTTGCACCCTTTTTTAGTTTTTCGCCGGGCGTCGCAATGCTATTTGAATAAACCTTTTGCCCGTTTGCGTTCTCGTCGGGGCCGGGCCGGGCCGGGGTGCGCTGCCCGCACTACCGCGCGCGCGGGGGCGACACCGAGCGCGCACCCGAGGCGCCCCGAGCACACAGGCCACGGTGCAACCCGGGCGTTGTGCGCGCACCCCGGTGCGCCCGAGGTGCTGCGCGCGCACCCAGGTGAAATCGGTGTGCACCTCGGCCAGTGCGCGCTCGGTCGAGTCGCGCACGTTGGCCAAGGTGCACGGTGATGTTTCTTACTCTAAGGTTCCGCACCAGACGCCCGGGACAGGTGAGCGAAGCTGGGCGGGGCCGGGTGCGCGGCCGGGGCAGGTGCACGCAGCTGGAGAGAGCTTTGGAGCACACCAGAGGTGCGCACCTTGGAGCACACTTCGGAGCGCACCAATGATGCGCTCCATTCAAAAGTTTCCTGAAAAGGCAAAAAAAGTTGAGATTATAGAATTTCCCACTTGAGAGATTGTAAAAAAAAAAAATTTAAAATGAAGGAAACGCGGGTGCCAAGGTGTGCGCGCCCGGGTGCGCAGCCCAGCCAAGGTGTGCGCACCAAGGCGCCCACCCTGGCGAAGGTGCACGCAAGGTGCGCACCCGAGGCAAACCGGACAATTAACCCAACTTTCGACTTCGCGCGCACCTGCGCACCTTGGAGCGCACTTCGGAGCGCTCCTTGGTGCGCACCAATCTTGGGCACCTCGGAGTGCACCATGGCGCCCACCAAGGTGCGCACCCGGGGCAAACCGAGCTCCGACTTCGTGCGCACCTTGGAGCGCACGAAAGGTGCGCACCATGGCGCCCACCAAGGTGCGCAGCCCAGCCAAGGCGTGCGCATCAAGGTGCGCACCCTGGCGAAGGTGCGCACCCGGGGCAAACCGAGCTCCGACTTCGTGCGCACCTTGGAGCGCACAAAGGGTGCGCAACCCAGCCAAGGTGTGCGCACCCCGGGCAAACCGAGCTCCGAATCGTGCGCACCTTGGAGCACACTTCGGAGCCCTCCTTGGTGCGCACCGATGTTGCGCACCTCGGAGCGCACCCGGGGAAAACAATGCAATTAACCCGACTTTCGACTTCGTGGGCACCTCGGAGCGCTCTCGGGTTCGCACCTCGGAGCACACCGAGGTGCGCACCTTTGATGCGCTGCCTTCACCAATTTCCAGAAAAGGCAAGAAAACATTGAGAAGGTGTGCGCACCGAGGTGCCCACCCTGGCGAAGGTGCACGCGAGGTGCGCACCCGGGGCAAACCGGGCTCCGACTTCGTGCACGCCATGCTGCGCACCTTGGAGGGCCATGGTGCGCACCTTGGAGCACACTTCGGAGCGCTCAATGGTGCCCAACCCAGCCAAGGTGCCCACCGCGGCGAAGGTGCACGCGAGGTGCGCACCCGGGGCAAACCGGGCTCCGACTTCGTGCACGCCGCACCTTGGAGCACACTTCGGAGCGCTCCTTGGTGCGCACCAGGGCGCGCAACCCAGCCGAGGTGCCCACCCCGGCGAAGGTGCACGCGGGGTGCGCACCCGGGGCAAACCGGGCTCCGACTTCGTGCACGCCATGGTGCCCACCGCGGCGAAGGTGCACGCGAGGTGCGCACCCGGGGCAAACCGGGCTCCGACTTCGTGCACGCCGCACCTTGGAGCACACTTCGGAGCGCTCCTTGGTGCGCACCAGGGCGCGCAACCCAGCCGAGGTGCCCACCCCGGCGAAGGTGCACGCGAGGTGCGCACCCGGGGCAAACCGGGCTCCGACTTCGTGCACGCCATGGTGCCCACCGCGGCGAAGGTGCACGCGAGGTGCGCACCCGGGGCAAACCGGGCTCCGACTTCGTGCACGCCGCACCTTGGAGCACACTTCGGAGCGCTCCTTGGTGCGCACCATGGTGCCCACCAGGGCGCGCAACCCCGCCGAAGGTGCACGCGAGGTGCGCACCCGGGGCAAACCGGGCTCCGACTTCGTGCACGCCGCACCTTGGAGCACACTTCGGAGCGCTCCTTGGTGCGCACCAGGGCGCGCAACCCCGCCGAAGGTGCACGCGAGGTGCGCACCCGGGGCAAACCGGGCTCCGACTTCGTGCACGCCATGGTGCGCACCAGGGTGCCCACCGCGGCGAAGGTGCGCACCCGGGGCAAACCGGGCTCCGACTTCGTGCACGCCGCACCTTGGAGCACACTTCGGAGCGCTCCTTGGTGCGCACCAGGGCGCGCAACCCAGCCGAGGTGCCCACCCCGGCGAAGGTGCACGCGAGGTGCGCACCCGGGGCAAACCGGGCTCCGACTTCGTGCACGCCATGGTGCCCACCGCGGCGAAGGTGCGCACCCGGGGCAAACCGGGCTAGGACTTCGTGCACGCCGCACCTTGGAGCACACTTCGGAGCGCTCCTTGGTGCGCACCATGGTGCCCACCAGGCCGCGCAACCCAGCCAAGGTGTGCGCACCAAGGTGCACGCGAGGTGCGCACCCGGGGCAAACCGGGGTCCGGCTTCGTGCACGCCGCACCTTGGAGCACACATCGGGGCGCTCCCGGGTTCGCACCGGCGTTGCGCACCGTGGTGGGCACCTCGGAGCGCACCGTGGTGGGCACCTCGGAGCACACCAAGGTGGGCAGCGAGGTGCGCACCTTTGATGCGATGCCTTCACTAATTTCCATAAAAGGCAAAACAAAACGAGATTTTAAAATTTCCGTTTTGAAAGATAGTGAGAAAAAGGGAATGCTGGTGCCATCTTGAGCCCGCCCTGGTGCGCAGCCCAGCCAAGGTGTGCGCACCAAGGTGCCCACCCTGGCGAAGGTGCGCGCCCGGGCAATTAACCCAACTTCCAACTTCGCGCGCGCCAGGGTGGGAGCGCACCCAACAACCGGGCCTGGGAAGAGCCAATGCGAGAAACCCCACCAAACGCTCTGACAAAAAAAGAGGGGGCGCTCCAGTAACCCCGCTTCGGAGCGCACCCTGGGCAAACCCAGCCAGGGTGCCCACCCCGGCCAAGGTGCAGGCGAGGTGCGCACCCGGGGCAAACCGGGCTCCGACAACGTGCACGCCGCACCTTGGAGCACACTTCGTAGCGCTCCCGGGTGCGCACCTCAGAGCACACCAAGGTGGGCAGCGAGGTGCGCACCTTTGATGCGCTGCCTTCACTAATTTCCAGAAAAGGCAAAAAAAAGAGGAGATTTTAAAATTTCCGTTTTGAAAGATAGTGAAAAAAACGGAACGCGGGTGCCATCTTGAGCCCGCCCTGGTGCACAGCCCAGGTAAGGTGCCCACCCTGGCAAAGGTGCGCACCCGGGCAATTAACCCTACTTCCGACTTCGTGCGCGCCAGGGTGGCAACCGGGCCTGGGAAGAGCCAATGCGAGAAACCCCACCAAACGCTCCGACAAAAAAAGAGGCGGCGCTCCAATAACCCCGCTTCGGAGCGCAGCCGGGGCAAACCCAGCCAAGGTGCCCACCCCGACGAAGGTGCACGCGAGGTGCGCACCCGGGGCAAACCGGGCTCCGACAACGTGCACGCAGCACCTTGGAGCACACTTCGAAGCACTCCCGGGTGCCCACCGGCGTTGCGCACCGTGGTGGGCAGCGAGGTGCGCACCTTTGATGCGCTGCCTTCACTAATTTCCAGAAAAGGCAAAAAAAAATGAGATTTTAAAATTTCCGTTTTGAAAGATAGTGAAAAAAACGGAACGCGGGTGCCATCTTGAGCCCGCCCTGGTGCGCAGCCCAGGCAAGGCATGCGCACCAAGGTGCCCACCCGCGGTGCACACCCGGGGCAAACCGGGCTCCGACTTCGTGCAGGCCGCACCTTGGAGCACACTTCGGAGCGCTCCTTGGTGCGCACCATGGTGCCCACCAGGGCGCACCCGGGGCAAACCGGGCTCCGACTTCGTGCACGCCGCACCTTGGAGCACACATCGGAGCGCTCCCAGGTTCGCACCAGCGTTGCGCACCTTTGATGCGCTGCCTTCACTAATTTCCAGAAAAGGCAAAAAAAAACGATATTTTAAAATTTCCGTTCTGAAAGATAGTGAAAAAAACGGAACGCGGGTGCCATCTTGAGCCCTTCCTGGTGCGCAGCCCAGGCAAGTTGTGCGCACCAAGGTGCCCACCCTGGCGGAGGTGCGCGCCCGGGGCAAACCGGGCTCCGACTTCGTGCACTGCATGGTGCCCACCAAGGCGCGCAACCCAGCCAAGGTGCCCACCGCAGCGAAGGTGCACGCGAGGTGCGCACCCGAGGTGCACACCCGGGGCAAACCGAGCTCCGACTTCGTGCACGCCGCACCTTGGAGCACACTTCAGAGCGCTCCTTGGTGCGCACCAGGGCGCGCAACCCAGCCAAGGTGCTCACCCCGGCGAAGGTGCACGCGAGGTGCGCACCCGGGGCAAGCCGGGCTCGGACTTCGTGCACGCCGCACCTTGGAGCACACATCGGAGCGCTCCCGGGTTCGCACCAGCATTGCGCACCTTTGATGCGCTGCCTTCACTAATTTCCAGAAAAGGCAAAAAAAAAAAAAAAAACGAGATTTTAAAATTTCCGTTTTGAAAGATAGTGAAAAAAACGGAACGCGGGTGCCATCTTGAGCCCGCCCTGGTGTGCAGCCCAGGCAAGTTGTGCGCACCAAGGCACCCACCCTGGCCAAGGTGGGTCACGGGGTGGGTCCTAGGGTGGGTAACGGGGTGGGTACTAAGGTGCGTGCCAAGGTGGGTCATGGGGTGGGTGCCAAGGTGGGCACCAGGGTGGGTGTGCACCAACCCTAGCCAGGGTAGGTCACGGGGTGGTTGTCGGGGTGGGCGTCAAGGAGCCAAGGTGGGTGGCAAGTAGCCAAGTTGCGTGCCAAGGTGGGTGTCGGGGTGGGTGCCAAGGATCCAAGGTGGGTGCCAAGGAACCAAGGTGGGTGTCTGGGTGGGTGCCGAGGTGGGAGCCAGGGTGGGTCCCAAGGTGAGTGCAAAGGTGGGTGCCAGGGTCAAGGTGAGTGCCAATGTGGGTTCCAAGGTGCCAGGGTCAGGGTGAGTGCCAATGTGGGTTCAAAGGTGCTAAGTTGGGTGCGAGGTTGGGTGCGAGGGTGGGTGGGTGCCAAGGTGTGCTAGGTGGAAGCCCGGGTGGGTCGGCATCCCATGGGTGTCGAGTTGGGTGCCTGATGGGTGCTTCTTGTCAAGTTTTAGTCGTCGGGACTCATTTCGAGCCTTAGAGGTCGTTTCTTGTCCGGTTGCCCTGTCTTCGACCTGGGAACCCAATTTTGGTCCTCGGGTCCCATTTTTTTTTGTCTCGCATCCCACTTTTGGCCTGTGGCCTTTTCGGGGTCGATTCTCGTTTTGGGCATCAGAGCATGTTTCTTCTCCTAAAACCCAATATTTGTTTATTAAGTCTCGGAACACATTTTTGTTCTCGTGGACCCATCATGGGTCTTGGAACGCATTTGTGGTCCTTGGGTCCCATTTTGCATCCCGAAACTTGTGTTTTGGTGCTTGATCCCTATTTTGGGTGCCCACCTTGCACCAAGTGCGCACCCGGGGCAAACCGAGCGCCTTGGTGCACCGGGGCAAGATCGAGCGTGCACCCGAGGCGCCCCGAACATGCACCAAGGTGCACTCGGCCCACATGTGAGCGCAGGTCGTTGCGCCCGAGGTGGTGTGTGGGCACCGCGTTGCAGACGGGACACTGCACGCACACGACGCCCCGTCCAGGTGCACGCACGTAGGCCGGGCCGGGTGCACACCCGACGCCCTAGCAAGGTGCGCGCACCCGGGCAGGGCTCACACTTGGCGAACGGGGCGCACTTCGCGAGGGAGGGTGTGCACCTCGACGGGGGTGGGTGGCCGGGGTGGATTCGCACGTGGGTCGCGGTTTGCTAAGTACACACTGCGACAAGCTCATAACGGGTGCGATCATACCAGCGTTAGTGCACCGGATCCCATCAGAACTCCGCAGTTAAGCGCGCTTGGGCCGGAGTAGTACTGGGATGGGTGACCTCCCGGGAAGTCCCGGTGTTGCACCCTTTTTTAGTTTTTCGCCGGGCGTCGCAATGCTATTTGAATAAACCTTTTGCCCGTTTGCGTTCTCGTCGGGGCCGGGCCGGGCCGGGGTGCGCTGCCCGCACTACCGCGCGCGCGGGGGCGACACCGAGCGCGCACCCGAGGCGCCCCGAGCACACAGGCCACGGTGCAACCCGGGCGTTGTGCGCGCACCCCGGTGCGCCCGAGGTGCTGCGCGCGCACCCAGGTGAAATCGGTGTGCACCTCGGCCAGTGCGCGCTCGGTCGAGTCGCGCACGTTGGCCAAGGTGCACGGTGATGTTTCTTACTCTAAGGTTCCGCACCAGACGCCCGGGACAGGTGAGCGAAGCTGGGCGGGGCCGGGTGCGCGGCCGGGGCAGGTGCACGCAGCTGGAGAGAGCTTTGGAGCACACCAGAGGTGCGCACCTTGGAGCACACTTCGGAGCGCACCAATGATGCGCTCCATTCAAAAGTTTCCTGAAAAGGCAAAAAAAGTTGAGATTATAGAATTTCCCACTTGAGAGATTGTAAAAAAAAAAAATTTAAAATGAAGGAAACGCGGGTGCCAAGGTGTGCGCGCCCGGGTGCGCAGCCCAGCCAAGGTGTGCGCACCAAGGCGCCCACCCTGGCGAAGGTGCACGCAAGGTGCGCACCCGAGGCAAACCGGACAATTAACCCAACTTTCGACTTCGCGCGCACCTGCGCACCTTGGAGCGCACTTCGGAGCGCTCCTTGGTGCGCACCAATCTTGGGCACCTCGGAGTGCACCATGGCGCCCACCAAGGTGCGCACCCGGGGCAAACCGAGCTCCGACTTCGTGCGCACCTTGGAGCGCACGAAAGGTGCGCACCATGGCGCCCACCAAGGTGCGCAGCCCAGCCAAGGCGTGCGCATCAAGGTGCGCACCCTGGCGAAGGTGCGCACCCGGGGCAAACCGAGCTCCGACTTCGTGCGCACCTTGGAGCGCACAAAGGGTGCGCAACCCAGCCAAGGTGTGCGCACCCCGGGCAAACCGAGCTCCGAATCGTGCGCACCTTGGAGCACACTTCGGAGCCCTCCTTGGTGCGCACCGATGTTGCGCACCTCGGAGCGCACCCGGGGAAAACAATGCAATTAACCCGACTTTCGACTTCGTGGGCACCTCGGAGCGCTCTCGGGTTCGCACCTCGGAGCACACCGAGGTGCGCACCTTTGATGCGCTGCCTTCACCAATTTCCAGAAAAGGCAAGAAAACATTGAGAAGGTGTGCGCACCGAGGTGCCCACCCTGGCGAAGGTGCACGCGAGGTGCGCACCCGGGGCAAACCGGGCTCCGACTTCGTGCACGCCATGCTGCGCACCTTGGAGGGCCATGGTGCGCACCTTGGAGCACACTTCGGAGCGCTCAATGGTGCCCAACCCAGCCAAGGTGCCCACCGCGGCGAAGGTGCACGCGAGGTGCGCACCCGGGGCAAACCGGGCTCCGACTTCGTGCACGCCGCACCTTGGAGCACACTTCGGAGCGCTCCTTGGTGCGCACCAGGGCGCGCAACCCAGCCGAGGTGCCCACCCCGGCGAAGGTGCACGCGGGGTGCGCACCCGGGGCAAACCGGGCTCCGACTTCGTGCACGCCATGGTGCCCACCGCGGCGAAGGTGCACGCGAGGTGCGCACCCGGGGCAAACCGGGCTCCGACTTCGTGCACGCCGCACCTTGGAGCACACTTCGGAGCGCTCCTTGGTGCGCACCAGGGCGCGCAACCCAGCCGAGGTGCCCACCCCGGCGAAGGTGCACGCGAGGTGCGCACCCGGGGCAAACCGGGCTCCGACTTCGTGCACGCCATGGTGCCCACCGCGGCGAAGGTGCACGCGAGGTGCGCACCCGGGGCAAACCGGGCTCCGACTTCGTGCACGCCGCACCTTGGAGCACACTTCGGAGCGCTCCTTGGTGCGCACCATGGTGCCCACCAGGGCGCGCAACCCCGCCGAAGGTGCACGCGAGGTGCGCACCCGGGGCAAACCGGGCTCCGACTTCGTGCACGCCGCACCTTGGAGCACACTTCGGAGCGCTCCTTGGTGCGCACCAGGGCGCGCAACCCCGCCGAAGGTGCACGCGAGGTGCGCACCCGGGGCAAACCGGGCTCCGACTTCGTGCACGCCATGGTGCGCACCAGGGTGCCCACCGCGGCGAAGGTGCGCACCCGGGGCAAACCGGGCTCCGACTTCGTGCACGCCGCACCTTGGAGCACACTTCGGAGCGCTCCTTGGTGCGCACCAGGGCGCGCAACCCAGCCGAGGTGCCCACCCCGGCGAAGGTGCACGCGAGGTGCGCACCCGGGGCAAACCGGGCTCCGACTTCGTGCACGCCATGGTGCCCACCGCGGCGAAGGTGCGCACCCGGGGCAAACCGGGCTAGGACTTCGTGCACGCCGCACCTTGGAGCACACTTCGGAGCGCTCCTTGGTGCGCACCATGGTGCCCACCAGGCCGCGCAACCCAGCCAAGGTGTGCGCACCAAGGTGCACGCGAGGTGCGCACCCGGGGCAAACCGGGGTCCGGCTTCGTGCACGCCGCACCTTGGAGCACACATCGGGGCGCTCCCGGGTTCGCACCGGCGTTGCGCACCGTGGTGGGCACCTCGGAGCGCACCGTGGTGGGCACCTCGGAGCACACCAAGGTGGGCAGCGAGGTGCGCACCTTTGATGCGATGCCTTCACTAATTTCCATAAAAGGCAAAAAAAAATGAGATTTTAAAATTTCCGTTTTGAAAGATAGTGAGAAAAAGGGAATGCTGGTGCCATCTTGAGCCCGCCCTGGTGCGCAGCCCAGCCAAGGTGTGCGCACCAAGGTGCCCACCCTGGCGAAGGTGCGCGCCCGGGCAATTAACCCAACTTCCAACTTCGCGCGCGCCAGGGTGGGAGCGCACCCAACAACCGGGCCTGGGAAGAGCCAATGCGAGAAACCCCACCAAACGCTCTGACAAAAAAAGAGGGGGCGCTCCAGTAACCCCGCTTCGGAGCGCACCCTGGGCAAACCCAGCCAGGGTGCCCACCCCGGCCAAGGTGCAGGCGAGGTGCGCACCCGGGGCAAACCGGGCTCCGACAACGTGCACGCCGCACCTTGGAGCACACTTCGTAGCGCTCCCGGGTGCGCACCTCAGAGCACACCAAGGTGGGCAGCGAGGTGCGCACCTTTGATGCGCTGCCTTCACTAATTTCCAGAAAAGGCAAAAAAAAGAGGAGATTTTAAAATTTCCGTTTTGAAAGATAGTGAAAAAAACGGAACGCGGGTGCCATCTTGAGCCCGCCCTGGTGCACAGCCCAGGTAAGGTGCCCACCCTGGCAAAGGTGCGCACCCGGGCAATTAACCCTACTTCCGACTTCGTGCGCGCCAGGGTGGCAACCGGGCCTGGGAAGAGCCAATGCGAGAAACCCCACCAAACGCTCCGACAAAAAAAGAGGCGGCGCTCCAATAACCCCGCTTCGGAGCGCAGCCGGGGCAAACCCAGCCAAGGTGCCCACCCCGACGAAGGTGCACGCGAGGTGCGCACCCGGGGCAAACCGGGCTCCGACAACGTGCACGCAGCACCTTGGAGCACACTTCGAAGCACTCCCGGGTGCCCACCGGCGTTGCGCACCGTGGTGGGCAGCGAGGTGCGCACCTTTGATGCGCTGCCTTCACTAATTTCCAGAAAAGGCAAAAAAAAATGAGATTTTAAAATTTCCGTTTTGAAAGATAGTGAAAAAAACGGAACGCGGGTGCCATCTTGAGCCCGCCCTGGTGCGCAGCCCAGGCAAGGCATGCGCACCAAGGTGCCCACCCGCGGTGCACACCCGGGGCAAACCGGGCTCCGACTTCGTGCAGGCCGCACCTTGGAGCACACTTCGGAGCGCTCCTTGGTGCGCACCATGGTGCCCACCAGGGCGCACCCGGGGCAAACCGGGCTCCGACTTCGTGCACGCCGCACCTTGGAGCACACATCGGAGCGCTCCCAGGTTCGCACCAGCGTTGCGCACCTTTGATGCGCTGCCTTCACTAATTTCCAGAAAAGGCAAAAAAAAACGATATTTTAAAATTTCCGTTCTGAAAGATAGTGAAAAAAACGGAACGCGGGTGCCATCTTGAGCCCTTCCTGGTGCGCAGCCCAGGCAAGTTGTGCGCACCAAGGTGCCACCCTGGCGGAGGTGCGCGCCCGGGGCAAACCGGGCTCCGACTTCGTGCACTGCATGGTGCCCACCAAGGCGCGCAACCCAGCCAAGGTGCCCACCGCAGCGAAGGTGCACGCGAGGTGCGCACCCGAGGTGCACACCCGGGGCAAACCGAGCTCCGACTTCGTGCACGCCGCACCTTGGAGCACACTTCAGAGCGCTCCTTGGTGCGCACCAGGGCGCGCAACCCAGCCAAGGTGCTCACCCCGGCGAAGGTGCACGCGAGGTGCGCACCCGGGGCAAGCCGGGCTCGGACTTCGTGCACGCCGCACCTTGGAGCACACATCGGAGCGCTCCCGGGTTCGCACCAGCATTGCGCACCTTTGATGCGCTGCCTTCACTAATTTCCAGAAAAGGCAAAAAAAAAAAAAAAACGAGATTTTAAAATTTCCGTTTTGAAAGATAGTGAAAAAAACGGAACGCGGGTGCCATCTTGAGCCCGCCCTGGTGTGCAGCCCAGGCAAGTTGTGCGCACCAAGGCACCCACCCTGGCCAAGGTGGGTCACGGGGTGGGTCCTAGGGTGGGTAACGGGGTGGGTACTAAGGTGCGTGCCAAGGTGGGTCATGGGGTGGGTGCCAAGGTGGGCACCAGGGTGGGTGTGCACCAACCCTAGCCAGGGTAGGTCACGGGGTGGTTGTCGGGGTGGGCGTCAAGGAGCCAAGGTGGGTGGCAAGTAGCCAAGTTGCGTGCCAAGGTGGGTGTCGGGGTGGGTGCCAAGGATCCAAGGTGGGTGCCAAGGAACCAAGGTGGGTGTCTGGGTGGGTGCCGAGGTGGGAGCCAGGGTGGGTCCCAAGGTGAGTGCAAAGGTGGGTGCCAGGGTCAAGGTGAGTGCCAATGTGGGTTCCAAGGTGCCAGGGTCAGGGTGAGTGCCAATGTGGGTTCAAAGGTGCTAAGTTGGGTGCGAGGTTGGGTGCGAGGGTGGGTGGGTGCCAAGGTGTGCTAGGTGGAAGCCCGGGTGGGTCGGCATCCCATGGGTGTCGAGTTGGGTGCCTGATGGGTGCTTCTTGTCAAGTTTTAGTCGTCGGGACTCATTTCGAGCCTTAGAGGTCGTTTCTTGTCCGGTTGCCCTGTCTTCGACCTGGGAACCCAATTTTGGTCCTCGGGTCCCATTTTTTTTTGTCTCGCATCCCACTTTTGGCCTGTGGCCTTTTCGGGGTCGATTCTCGTTTTGGGCATCAGAGCATGTTTCTTCTCCTAAAACCCAATATTTGTTTATTAAGTCTCGGAACACATTTTTGTTCTCGTGGACCCATCATGGGTCTTGGAACGCATTTGTGGTCCTTGGGTCCCATTTTGCATCCCGAAACTTGTGTTTTGGTGCTTGATCCCTATTTTGGGTGCCCACCTTGCACCAAGTGCGCACCCGGGGCAAACCGAGCGCCTTGGTGCACCGGGGCAAGATCGAGCGTGCACCCGAGGCGCCCCGAACATGCACCAAGGTGCACTCGGCCCACATGTGAGCGCAGGTCGTTGCGCCCGAGGTGGTGTGTGGGCACCGCGTTGCAGACGGGACACTGCACGCACACGACGCCCCGTCCAGGTGCACGCACGTAGGCCGGGCCGGGTGCACACCCGACGCCCTAGCAAGGTGCGCGCACCCGGGCAGGGCTCACACTTGGCGAACGGGGCGCACTTCGCGAGGGAGGGTGTGCACCTCGACGGGGGTGGGTGGCCGGGGTGGATTCGCACGTGGGTCGCGGTTTGCTAAGTACACACTGCGACAAGCTCATAACGGGTGCGATCATACCAGCGTTAGTGCACCGGATCCCATCAGAACTCCGCAGTTAAGCGCGCTTGGGCCGGAGTAGTACTGGGATGGGTGACCTCCCGGGAAGTCCCGGTGTTGCACCCTTTTTTAGTTTTTCGCCGGGCGTCGCAATGCTATTTGAATAAACCTTTTGCCCGTTTGCGTTCTCGTCGGGGCCGGGCCGGGCCGGGGTGCGCTGCCCGCACTACCGCGCGCGCGGGGGGCGACACCGAGCGCGCACCCGAGGCGCCCCGAGCACACAGGCCACGGTGCAACCCGGGCGTTGTGCGCGCACCCCGGTGCGCCCGAGGTGCTGCGCGCGCACCCAGGTGAAATCGGTGTGCACCTCGGCCAGTGCGCGCTCGGTCGAGTCGCGCACGTTGGCCAAGGTGCACGGTGATGTTTCTTACTCTAAGGTTCCGCACCAGACGCCCGGGACAGGTGAGCGAAGCTGGGCGGGGCCGGGTGCGCGGCCGGGGCAGGTGCACGCAGCTGGAGAGAGCTTTGGAGCACACCAGAGGTGCGCACCTTGGAGCACACTTCGGAGCGCACCAATGATGCGCTCCATTCAAAAGTTTCCTGAAAAGGCAAAAAAAGTTGAGATTATAGAATTTCCCACTTGAGAGATTGTAAAAAAAAAAAATTTAAAATGAAGGAAACGCGGGTGCCAAGGTGTGCGCGCCCGGGTGCGCAGCCCAGCCAAGGTGTGCGCACCAAGGCGCCCACCCTGGCGAAGGTGCACGCAAGGTGCGCACCCGAGGCAAACCGGACAATTAACCCAACTTTCGACTTCGCGCGCACCTGCGCACCTTGGAGCGCACTTCGGAGCGCTCCTTGGTGCGCACCAATCTTGGGCACCTCGGAGTGCACCATGGCGCCCACCAAGGTGCGCACCCGGGGCAAACCGAGCTCCGACTTCGTGCGCACCTTGGAGCGCACGAAAGGTGCGCACCATGGCGCCCACCAAGGTGCGCAGCCCAGCCAAGGCGTGCGCATCAAGGTGCGCACCCGGGGCAAACCGAGCTCCGACTTCGTGCGCACCTTGGAGCGCACAAAGGGTGCGCAACCCAGCCAAGGTGTGCGCACCCCGGGCAAACCGAGCTCCGAATCGTGCGCACCTTGGAGCACACTTCGGAGCCCTCCTTGGTGCGCACCGATGTTGCGCACCTCGGAGCGCACCCGGGGAAAACAATGCAATTAACCCGACTTTCGACTTCGTGGGCACCTCGGAGCGCTCTCGGGTTCGCACCTCGGAGCACACCGAGGTGCGCACCTTTGATGCGCTGCCTTCACCAATTTCCAGAAAAGGCAAGAAAACATTGAGAAGGTGTGCGCACCGAGGTGCCCACCCTGGCGAAGGTGCACGCGAGGTGCGCACCCGGGGCAAACCGGGCTCCGACTTCGTGCACGCCATGCTGCGCACCTTGGAGGGCCATGGTGCGCACCTTGGAGCACACTTCGGAGCGCTCAATGGTGCCCAACCCAGCCAAGGTGCCCACCGCGGCGAAGGTGCACGCGAGGTGCGCACCCGGGGCAAACCGGGCTCCGACTTCGTGCACGCCGCACCTTGGAGCACACTTCGGAGCGCTCCTTGGTGCGCACCAGGGCGCGCAACCCAGCCGAGGTGCCCACCCCGGCGAAGGTGCACGCGGGGTGCGCACCCGGGGCAAACCGGGCTCCGACTTCGTGCACGCCATGGTGCCCACCGCGGCGAAGGTGCACGCGAGGTGCGCACCCGGGGCAAACCGGGCTCCGACTTCGTGCACGCCGCACCTTGGAGCACACTTCGGAGCGCTCCTTGGTGCGCACCAGGGCGCGCAACCCAGCCGAGGTGCCCACCCCGGCGAAGGTGCACGCGAGGTGCGCACCCGGGGCAAACCGGGCTCCGACTTCGTGCACGCCATGGTGCCCACCGCGGCGAAGGTGCACGCGAGGTGCGCACCCGGGGCAAACCGGGCTCCGACTTCGTGCACGCCGCACCTTGGAGCACACTTCGGAGCGCTCCTTGGTGCGCACCATGGTGCCCACCAGGGCGCGCAACCCCGCCGAAGGTGCACGCGAGGTGCGCACCCGGGGCAAACCGGGCTCCGACTTCGTGCACGCCGCACCTTGGAGCACACTTCGGAGCGCTCCTTGGTGCGCACCAGGGCGCGCAACCCCGCCGAAGGTGCACGCGAGGTGCGCACCCGGGGCAAACCGGGCTCCGACTTCGTGCACGCCATGGTGCGCACCAGGGTGCCCACCGCGGCGAAGGTGCGCACCCGGGGCAAACCGGGCTCCGACTTCGTGCACGCCGCACCTTGGAGCACACTTCGGAGCGCTCCTTGGTGCGCACCAGGGCGCGCAACCCAGCCGAGGTGCCCACCCCGGCGAAGGTGCACGCGAGGTGCGCACCCGGGGCAAACCGGGCTCCGACTTCGTGCACGCCATGGTGCCCACCGCGGCGAAGGTGCGCACCCGGGGCAAACCGGGCTAGGACTTCGTGCACGCCGCACCTTGGAGCACACTTCGGAGCGCTCCTTGGTGCGCACCATGGTGCCCACCAGGCCGCGCAACCCAGCCAAGGTGTGCGCACCAAGGTGCACGCGAGGTGCGCACCCGGGGCAAACCGGGGTCCGGCTTCGTGCACGCCGCACCTTGGAGCACACATCGGGGCGCTCCCGGGTTCGCACCGGCGTTGCGCACCGTGGTGGGCACCTCGGAGCGCACCGTGGTGGGCACCTCGGAGCACACCAAGGTGGGCAGCGAGGTGCGCACCTTTGATGCGATGCCTTCACTAATTTCCATAAAAGGCAAAACAAAACGAGATTTTAAAATTTCCGTTTTGAAAGATAGTGAGAAAAAGGGAATGCTGGTGCCATCTTGAGCCCGCCCTGGTGCGCAGCCCAGCCAAGGTGTGCGCACCAAGGTGCCCACCCTGGCGAAGGTGCGCGCCCGGGCAATTAACCCAACTTCCAACTTCGCGCGCGCCAGGGTGGGAGCGCACCCAACAACCGGGCCTGGGAAGAGCCAATGCGAGAAACCCCACCAAACGCTCTGACAAAAAAAGAGGGGGCGCTCCAGTAACCCCGCTTCGGAGCGCACCCTGGGCAAACCCAGCCAGGGTGCCCACCCCGGCCAAGGTGCAGGCGAGGTGCGCACCCGGGGCAAACCGGGCTCCGACAACGTGCACGCCGCACCTTGGAGCACACTTCGTAGCGCTCCCGGGTGCGCACCTCAGAGCACACCAAGGTGGGCAGCGAGGTGCGCACCTTTGATGCGCTGCCTTCACTAATTTCCAGAAAAGGCAAAAAAAAGAGGAGATTTTAAAATTTCCGTTTTGAAAGATAGTGAAAAAAACGGAACGCGGGTGCCATCTTGAGCCCGCCCTGGTGCACAGCCCAGGTAAGGTGCCCACCCTGGCAAAGGTGCGCACCCGGGCAATTAACCCTACTTCCGACTTCGTGCGCGCCAGGGTGGCAACCGGGCCTGGGAAGAGCCAATGCGAGAAACCCCACCAAACGCTCCGACAAAAAAAGAGGCGGCGCTCCAATAACCCCGCTTCGGAGCGCAGCCGGGGCAAACCCAGCCAAGGTGCCCACCCCGACGAAGGTGCACGCGAGGTGCGCACCCGGGGCAAACCGGGCTCCGACAACGTGCACGCAGCACCTTGGAGCACACTTCGAAGCACTCCCGGGTGCCCACCGGCGTTGCGCACCGTGGTGGGCAGCGAGGTGCGCACCTTTGATGCGCTGCCTTCACTAATTTCCAGAAAAGGCAAAAAAAAATGAGATTTTAAAATTTCCGTTTTGAAAGATAGTGAAAAAAACGGAACGCGGGTGCCATCTTGAGCCCGCCCTGGTGCGCAGCCCAGGCAAGGCATGCGCACCAAGGTGCCCACCCGCGGTGCACACCCGGGGCAAACCGGGCTCCGACTTCGTGCAGGCCGCACCTTGGAGCACACTTCGGAGCGCTCCTTGGTGCGCACCATGGTGCCCACCAGGGCGCACCCGGGGCAAACCGGGCTCCGACTTCGTGCACGCCGCACCTTGGAGCACACATCGGAGCGCTCCCAGGTTCGCACCAGCGTTGCGCACCTTTGATGCGCTGCCTTCACTAATTTCCAGAAAAGGCAAAAAAAAACGATATTTTAAAATTTCCGTTCTGAAAGATAGTGAAAAAAACGGAACGCGGGTGCCATCTTGAGCCCTTCCTGGTGCGCAGCCCAGGCAAGTTGTGCGCACCAAGGTGCCCACCCTGGCGGAGGTGCGCGCCCGGGGCAAACCGGGCTCCGACTTCGTGCACTGCATGGTGCCCACCAAGGCGCGCAACCCAGCCAAGGTGCCCACCGCAGCGAAGGTGCACGCGAGGTGCGCACCCGAGGTGCACACCCGGGGCAAACCGAGCTCCGACTTCGTGCACGCCGCACCTTGGAGCACACTTCAGAGCGCTCCTTGGTGCGCACCAGGGCGCGCAACCCAGCCAAGGTGCTCACCCCGGCGAAGGTGCACGCGAGGTGCGCACCCGGGGCAAGCCGGGCTCGGACTTCGTGCACGCCGCACCTTGGAGCACACATCGGAGCGCTCCCGGGTTCGCACCAGCATTGCGCACCTTTGATGCGCTGCCTTCACTAATTTCCAGAAAAGGCAAAAAAAAAAAAAAAACGAGATTTTAAAATTTCCGTTTTGAAAGATAGTGAAAAAAACGGAACGCGGGTGCCATCTTGAGCCCGCCCTGGTGTGCAGCCCAGGCAAGTTGTGCGCACCAAGGCACCCACCCTGGCCAAGGTGGGTCACGGGGTGGGTCCTAGGGTGGGTAACGGGGTGGGTACTAAGGTGCGTGCCAAGGT
This sequence comes from Cryptomeria japonica, assembly GCF_030272615.1. Taxonomy (NCBI): domain Eukaryota; kingdom Viridiplantae; phylum Streptophyta; class Pinopsida; order Cupressales; family Cupressaceae; genus Cryptomeria; species Cryptomeria japonica. The sequence goes on along the minus strand of NW_026728886.1, from coordinate 484,559 downwards.
GGGTCATGGGGTGGGTGCCAAGGTGGGCACCAGGGTGGGTGTGCACCAACCCTAGCCAGGGTAGGTCACGGGGTGGTTGTCGGGGTGGGCGTCAAGGAGCCAAGGTGGGTGGCAAGTAGCCAAGTTGCGTGCCAAGGTGGGTGTCGGGGTGGGTGCCAAGGATCCAAGGTGGGTGCCAAGGAACCAAGGTGGGTGTCTGGGTGGGTGCCGAGGTGGGAGCCAGGGTGGGTCCCAAGGTGAGTGCAAAGGTGGGTGCCAGGGTCAAGGTGAGTGCCAATGTGGGTTCCAAGGTGCCAGGGTCAGGGTGAGTGCCAATGTGGGTTCAAAGGTGCTAAGTTGGGTGCGAGGTTGGGTGCGAGGGTGGGTGGGTGCCAAGGTGTGCTAGGTGGAAGCCCGGGTGGGTCGGCATCCCATGGGTGTCGAGTTGGGTGCCTGATGGGTGCTTCTTGTCAAGTTTTAGTCGTCGGGACTCATTTCGAGCCTTAGAGGTCGTTTCTTGTCCGGTTGCCCTGTCTTCGACCTGGGAACCCAATTTTGGTCCTCGGGTCCCATTTTTTTTTGTCTCGCATCCCACTTTTGGCCTGTGGCCTTTTCGGGGTCGATTCTCGTTTTGGGCATCAGAGCATGTTTCTTCTCCTAAAACCCAATATTTGTTTATTAAGTCTCGGAACACATTTTTGTTCTCGTGGACCCATCATGGGTCTTGGAACGCATTTGTGGTCCTTGGGTCCCATTTTGCATCCCGAAACTTGTGTTTTGGTGCTTGATCCCTATTTTGGGTGCCCACCTTGCACCAAGTGCGCACCCGGGGCAAACCGAGCGCCTTGGTGCACCGGGGCAAGATCGAGCGTGCACCCGAGGCGCCCCGAACATGCACCAAGGTGCACTCGGCCCACATGTGAGCGCAGGTCGTTGCGCCCGAGGTGGTGTGTGGGCACCGCGTTGCAGACGGGACACTGCACGCACACGACGCCCCGTCCAGGTGCACGCACGTAGGCCGGGCCGGGTGCACACCCGACGCCCTAGCAAGGTGCGCGCACCCGGGCAGGGCTCACACTTGGCGAACGGGGCGCACTTCGCGAGGGAGGGTGTGCACCTCGACGGGGGTGGGTGGCCGGGGTGGATTCGCACGTGGGTCGCGGTTTGCTAAGTACACACTGCGACAAGCTCATAACGGGTGCGATCATACCAGCGTTAGTGCACCGGATCCCATCAGAACTCCGCAGTTAAGCGCGCTTGGGCCGGAGTAGTACTGGGATGGGTGACCTCCCGGGAAGTCCCGGTGTTGCACCCTTTTTTAGTTTTTCGCCGGGCGTCGCAATGCTATTTGAATAAACCTTTTGCCCGTTTGCGTTCTCGTCGGGGCCGGGCCGGGCCGGGGTGCGCTGCCCGCACTACCGCGCGCGCGGGGGCGACACCGAGCGCGCACCCGAGGCGCCCCGAGCACACAGGCCACGGTGCAACCCGGGCGTTGTGCGCGCACCCCGGTGCGCCCGAGGTGCTGCGCGCGCACCCAGGTGAAATCGGTGTGCACCTCGGCCAGTGCGCGCTCGGTCGAGTCGCGCACGTTGGCCAAGGTGCACGGTGATGTTTCTTACTCTAAGGTTCCGCACCAGACGCCCGGGACAGGTGAGCGAAGCTGGGCGGGGCCGGGTGCGCGGCCGGGGCAGGTGCACGCAGCTGGAGAGAGCTTTGGAGCACACCAGAGGTGCGCACCTTGGAGCACACTTCGGAGCGCACCAATGATGCGCTCCATTCAAAAGTTTCCTGAAAAGGCAAAAAAAGTTGAGATTATAGAATTTCCCACTTGAGAGATTGTAAAAAAAAAAAATTTAAAATGAAGGAAACGCGGGTGCCAAGGTGTGCGCGCCCGGGTGCGCAGCCCAGCCAAGGTGTGCGCACCAAGGCGCCCACCCTGGCGAAGGTGCACGCAAGGTGCGCACCCGAGGCAAACCGGACAATTAACCCAACTTTCGACTTCGCGCGCACCTGCGCACCTTGGAGCGCACTTCAGAGCGCTCCTTGGTGCGCACCAATCTTGGGCACCTCGGAGTGCACCATGGCGCCCACCAAGGTGCGCACCCGGGGCAAACCGAGCTCCGACTTCGTGCGCACCTTGGAGCGCACGAAAGGTGCGCACCATGGCGCCCACCAAGGTGCGCAGCCCAGCCAAGGCGTGCGCATCAAGGTGCGCACCCTGGCGAAGGTGCGCACCCGGGGCAAACCGAGCTCCGACTTCGTGCGCACCTTGGAGCGCACAAAGGGTGCGCAACCCAGCCAAGGTGTGCGCACCCCGGGCAAACCGAGCTCCGAATCGTGCGCACCTTGGAGCACACTTCGGAGCCCTCCTTGGTGCGCACCGATGTTGCGCACCTCGGAGCGCACCCGGGGAAAACAATGCAATTAACCCGACTTTCGACTTCGTGGGCACCTCGGAGCGCTCTCGGGTTCGCACCTCGGAGCACACCGAGGTGCGCACCTTTGATGCGCTGCCTTCACCAATTTCCAGAAAAGGCAAGAAAACATTGAGAAGGTGTGCGCACCGAGGTGCCCACCCTGGCGAAGGTGCACGCGAGGTGCGCACCCGGGGCAAACCGGGCTCCGACTTCGTGCACGCCATGCTGCGCACCTTGGAGGGCCATGGTGCGCACCTTGGAGCACACTTCGGAGCGCTCAATGGTGCCCAACCCAGCCAAGGTGCCCACCGCGGCGAAGGTGCACGCGAGGTGCGCACCCGGGGCAAACCGGGCTCCGACTTCGTGCACGCCGCACCTTGGAGCACACTTCGGAGCGCTCCTTGGTGCGCACCAGGGCGCGCAACCCAGCCGAGGTGCCCACCCCGGCGAAGGTGCACGCGGGGTGCGCACCCGGGGCAAACCGGGCTCCGACTTCGTGCACGCCATGGTGCCCACCGCGGCGAAGGTGCACGCGAGGTGCGCACCCGGGGCAAACCGGGCTCCGACTTCGTGCACGCCGCACCTTGGAGCACACTTCGGAGCGCTCCTTGGTGCGCACCAGGGCGCGCAACCCAGCCGAGGTGCCCACCCCGGCGAAGGTGCACGCGAGGTGCGCACCCGGGGCAAACCGGGCTCCGACTTCGTGCACGCCATGGTGCCCACCGCGGCGAAGGTGCACGCGAGGTGCGCACCCGGGGCAAACCGGGCTCCGACTTCGTGCACGCCGCACCTTGGAGCACACTTCGGAGCGCTCCTTGGTGCGCACCATGGTGCCCACCAGGGCGCGCAACCCCGCCGAAGGTGCACGCGAGGTGCGCACCCGGGGCAAACCGGGCTCCGACTTCGTGCACGCCGCACCTTGGAGCACACTTCGGAGCGCTCCTTGGTGCGCACCAGGGCGCGCAACCCCGCCGAAGGTGCACGCGAGGTGCGCACCCGGGGCAAACCGGGCTCCGACTTCGTGCACGCCATGGTGCGCACCAGGGTGCCCACCGCGGCGAAGGTGCGCACCCGGGGCAAACCGGGCTCCGACTTCGTGCACGCCGCACCTTGGAGCACACTTCGGAGCGCTCCTTGGTGCGCACCAGGGCGCGCAACCCAGCCGAGGTGCCCACCCCGGCGAAGGTGCACGCGAGGTGCGCACCCGGGGCAAACCGGGCTCCGACTTCGTGCACGCCATGGTGCCCACCGCGGCGAAGGTGCGCACCCGGGGCAAACCGGGCTAGGACTTCGTGCACGCCGCACCTTGGAGCACACTTCGGAGCGCTCCTTGGTGCGCACCATGGTGCCCACCAGGCCGCGCAACCCAGCCAAGGTGTGCGCACCAAGGTGCACGCGAGGTGCGCACCCGGGGCAAACCGGGGTCCGGCTTCGTGCACGCCGCACCTTGGAGCACACATCGGGGCGCTCCCGGGTTCGCACCGGCGTTGCGCACCGTGGTGGGCACCTCGGAGCGCACCGTGGTGGGCACCTCGGAGCACACCAAGGTGGGCAGCGAGGTGCGCACCTTTGATGCGATGCCTTCACTAATTTCCATAAAAGGCAAAAAAAAACGAGATTTTAAAATTTCCGTTTTGAAAGATAGTGAGAAAAAGGGAATGCTGGTGCCATCTTGAGCCCGCCCTGGTGCGCAGCCCAGCCAAGGTGTGCGCACCAAGGTGCCCACCCTGGCGAAGGTGCGCGCCCGGGCAATTAACCCAACTTCCAACTTCGCGCGCGCCAGGGTGGGAGCGCACCCAACAACCGGGCCTGGGAAGAGCCAATGCGAGAAACCCCACCAAACGCTCTGACAAAAAAAGAGGGGGCGCTCCAGTAACCCCGCTTCGGAGCGCACCCTGGGCAAACCCAGCCAGGGTGCCCACCCCGGCCAAGGTGCAGGCGAGGTGCGCACCCGGGGCAAACCGGGCTCCGACAACGTGCACGCCGCACCTTGGAGCACACTTCGTAGCGCTCCCGGGTGCGCACCTCAGAGCACACCAAGGTGGGCAGCGAGGTGCGCACCTTTGATGCGCTGCCTTCACTAATTTCCAGAAAAGGCAAAAAAAAGAGGAGATTTTAAAATTTCCGTTTTGAAAGATAGTGAAAAAAACGGAACGCGGGTGCCATCTTGAGCCCGCCCTGGTGCACAGCCCAGGTAAGGTGCCCACCCTGGCAAAGGTGCGCACCCGGGCAATTAACCCTACTTCCGACTTCGTGCGCGCCAGGGTGGCAACCGGGCCTGGGAAGAGCCAATGCGAGAAACCCCACCAAACGCTCCGACAAAAAAAGAGGCGGCGCTCCAATAACCCCGCTTCGGAGCGCAGCCGGGGCAAACCCAGCCAAGGTGCCCACCCCGACGAAGGTGCACGCGAGGTGCGCACCCGGGGCAAACCGGGCTCCGACAACGTGCACGCAGCACCTTGGAGCACACTTCGAAGCACTCCCGGGTGCCCACCGGCGTTGCGCACCGTGGTGGGCAGCGAGGTGCGCACCTTTGATGCGCTGCCTTCACTAATTTCCAGAAAAGGCAAAAAAAAATGAGATTTTAAAATTTCCGTTTTGAAAGATAGTGAAAAAAACGGAACGCGGGTGCCATCTTGAGCCCGCCCTGGTGCGCAGCCCAGGCAAGGCATGCGCACCAAGGTGCCCACCCGCGGTGCACACCCGGGGCAAACCGGGCTCCGACTTCGTGCAGGCCGCACCTTGGAGCACACTTCGGAGCGCTCCTTGGTGCGCACCATGGTGCCCACCAGGGCGCACCCGGGGCAAACCGGGCTCCGACTTCGTGCACGCCGCACCTTGGAGCACACATCGGAGCGCTCCCAGGTTCGCACCAGCGTTGCGCACCTTTGATGCGCTGCCTTCACTAATTTCCAGAAAAGGCAAAAAAAAACGATATTTTAAAATTTCCGTTCTGAAAGATAGTGAAAAAAACGGAACGCGGGTGCCATCTTGAGCCCTTCCTGGTGCGCAGCCCAGGCAAGTTGTGCGCACCAAGGTGCCCACCCTGGCGGAGGTGCGCGCCCGGGGCAAACCGGGCTCCGACTTCGTGCACTGCATGGTGCCCACCAAGGCGCGCAACCCAGCCAAGGTGCCCACCGCAGCGAAGGTGCACGCGAGGTGCGCACCCGAGGTGCACACCCGGGGCAAACCGAGCTCCGACTTCGTGCACGCCGCACCTTGGAGCACACTTCAGAGCGCTCCTTGGTGCGCACCAGGGCGCGCAACCCAGCCAAGGTGCTCACCCCGGCGAAGGTGCACGCGAGGTGCGCACCCGGGGCAAGCCGGGCTCGGACTTCGTGCACGCCGCACCTTGGAGCACACATCGGAGCGCTCCCGGGTTCGCACCAGCATTGCGCACCTTTGATGCGCTGCCTTCACTAATTTCCAGAAAAGGCAAAAAAAAAAAAAAAAACGAGATTTTAAAATTTCCGTTTTGAAAGATAGTGAAAAAAACGGAACGCGGGTGCCATCTTGAGCCCGCCCTGGTGTGCAGCCCAGGCAAGTTGTGCGCACCAAGGCACCCACCCTGGCCAAGGTGGGTCACGGGGTGGGTCCTAGGGTGGGTAACGGGGTGGGTACTAAGGTGCGTGCCAAGGTGGGTCATGGGGTGGGTGCCAAGGTGGGCACCAGGGTGGGTGTGCACCAACCCTAGCCAGGGTAGGTCACGGGGTGGTTGTCGGGGTGGGCGTCAAGGAGCCAAGGTGGGTGGCAAGTAGCCAAGTTGCGTGCCAAGGTGGGTGTCGGGGTGGGTGCCAAGGATCCAAGGTGGGTGCCAAGGAACCAAGGTGGGTGTCTGGGTGGGTGCCGAGGTGGGAGCCAGGGTGGGTCCCAAGGTGAGTGCAAAGGTGGGTGCCAGGGTCAAGGTGAGTGCCAATGTGGGTTCCAAGGTGCCAGGGTCAGGGTGAGTGCCAATGTGGGTTCAAAGGTGCTAAGTTGGGTGCGAGGTTGGGTGCGAGGGTGGGTGGGTGCCAAGGTGTGCTAGGTGGAAGCCCGGGTGGGTCGGCATCCCATGGGTGTCGAGTTGGGTGCCTGATGGGTGCTTCTTGTCAAGTTTTAGTCGTCGGGACTCATTTCGAGCCTTAGAGGTCGTTTCTTGTCCGGTTGCCCTGTCTTCGACCTGGGAACCCAATTTTGGTCCTCGGGTCCCATTTTTTTTTGTCTCGCATCCCACTTTTGGCCTGTGGCCTTTTCGGGGTCGATTCTCGTTTTGGGCATCAGAGCATGTTTCTTCTCCTAAAACCCAATATTTGTTTATTAAGTCTCGGAACACATTTTTGTTCTCGTGGACCCATCATGGGTCTTGGAACGCATTTGTGGTCCTTGGGTCCCATTTTGCATCCCGAAACTTGTGTTTTGGTGCTTGATCCCTATTTTGGGTGCCCACCTTGCACCAAGTGCGCACCCGGGGCAAACCGAGCGCCTTGGTGCACCGGGGCAAGATCGAGCGTGCACCCGAGGCGCCCCGAACATGCACCAAGGTGCACTCGGCCCACATGTGAGCGCAGGTCGTTGCGCCCGAGGTGGTGTGTGGGCACCGCGTTGCAGACGGGACACTGCACGCACACGACGCCCCGTCCAGGTGCACGCACGTAGGCCGGGCCGGGTGCACACCCGACGCCCTAGCAAGGTGCGCGCACCCGGGCAGGGCTCACACTTGGCGAACGGGGCGCACTTCGCGAGGGAGGGTGTGCACCTCGACGGGGGTGGGTGGCCGGGGTGGATTCGCACGTGGGTCGCGGTTTGCTAAGTACACACTGCGACAAGCTCATAACGGGTGCGATCATACCAGCGTTAGTGCACCGGATCCCATCAGAACTCCGCAGTTAAGCGCGCTTGGGCCGGAGTAGTACTGGGATGGGTGACCTCCCGGGAAGTCCCGGTGTTGCACCCTTTTTTAGTTTTTCGCCGGGCGTCGCAATGCTATTTGAATAAACCTTTTGCCCGTTTGCGTTCTCGTCGGGGCCGGGCCGGGCCGGGGTGCGCTGCCCGCACTACCGCGCGCGCGGGGGGCGACACCGAGCGCGCACCCGAGGCGCCCCGAGCACACAGGCCACGGTGCAACCCGGGCGTTGTGCGCGCACCCCGGTGCGCCCGAGGTGCTGCGCGCGCACCCAGGTGAAATCGGTGTGCACCTCGGCCAGTGCGCGCTCGGTCGAGTCGCGCACGTTGGCCAAGGTGCACGGTGATGTTTCTTACTCTAAGGTTCCGCACCAGACGCCCGGGACAGGTGAGCGAAGCTGGGCGGGGCCGGGTGCGCGACCGGGGCAGGTGCACGCAGCTGGAGAGAGCTTTGGAGCACACCAGAGGTGCGCACCTTGGAGCACACTTCGGAGCGCACCAATGATGCGCTCCATTCAAAAGTTTCCTGAAAAGGCAAAAAAAGTTGAGATTATAGAATTTCCCACTTGAGAGATTGTAAAAAAAAAAAATTTAAAATGAAGGAAACGCGGGTGCCAAGGTGTGCGCGCCCGGGTGCGCAGCCCAGCCAAGGTGTGCGCACCAAGGCGCCCACCCTGGCGAAGGTGCACGCAAGGTGCGCACCCGAGGCAAACCGGACAATTAACCCAACTTTCGACTTCGCGCGCACCTGCGCACCTTGGAGCGCACTTCGGAGCGCTCCTTGGTGCGCACCAATCTTGGGCACCTCGGAGTGCACCATGGCGCCCACCAAGGTGCGCACCCGGGGCAAACCGAGCTCCGACTTCGTGCGCACCTTGGAGCGCACGAAAGGTGCGCACCATGGCGCCCACCAAGGTGCGCAGCCCAGCCAAGGCGTGCGCATCAAGGTGCGCACCCTGGCGAAGGTGCGCACCCGGGGCAAACCGAGCTCCGACTTCGTGCGCACCTTGGAGCGCACAAAGGGTGCGCAACCCAGCCAAGGTGTGCGCACCCCGGGCAAACCGAGCTCCGAATCGTGCGCACCTTGGAGCACACTTCGGAGCCCTCCTTGGTGCGCACCGATGTTGCGCACCTCGGAGCGCACCCGGGGAAAACAATGCAATTAACCCGACTTTCGACTTCGTGGGCACCTCGGAGCGCTCTCGGGTTCGCACCTCGGAGCACACCGAGGTGCGCACCTTTGATGCGCTGCCTTCACCAATTTCCAGAAAAGGCAAGAAAACATTGAGAAGGTGTGCGCACCGAGGTGCCCACCCTGGCGAAGGTGCACGCGAGGTGCGCACCCGGGGCAAACCGGGCTCCGACTTCGTGCACGCCATGCTGCGCACCTTGGAGGGCCATGGTGCGCACCTTGGAGCACACTTCGGAGCGCTCAATGGTGCCCAACCCAGCCAAGGTGCCCACCGCGGCGAAGGTGCACGCGAGGTGCGCACCCGGGGCAAACCGGGCTCCGACTTCGTGCACGCCGCACCTTGGAGCACACTTCGGAGCGCTCCTTGGTGCGCACCAGGGCGCGCAACCCAGCCGAGGTGCCCACCCCGGCGAAGGTGCACGCGGGGTGCGCACCCGGGGCAAACCGGGCTCCGACTTCGTGCACGCCATGGTGCCCACCGCGGCGAAGGTGCACGCGAGGTGCGCACCCGGGGCAAACCGGGCTCCGACTTCGTGCACGCCGCACCTTGGAGCACACTTCGGAGCGCTCCTTGGTGCGCACCAGGGCGCGCAACCCAGCCGAGGTGCCCACCCCGGCGAAGGTGCACGCGAGGTGCGCACCCGGGGCAAACCGGGCTCCGACTTCGTGCACGCCATGGTGCCCACCGCGGCGAAGGTGCACGCGAGGTGCGCACCCGGGGCAAACCGGGCTCCGACTTCGTGCACGCCGCACCTTGGAGCACACTTCGGAGCGCTCCTTGGTGCGCACCATGGTGCCCACCAGGGCGCGCAACCCCGCCGAAGGTGCACGCGAGGTGCGCACCCGGGGCAAACCGGGCTCCGACTTCGTGCACGCCGCACCTTGGAGCACACTTCGGAGCGCTCCTTGGTGCGCACCAGGGCGCGCAACCCCGCCGAAGGTGCACGCGAGGTGCGCACCCGGGGCAAACCGGGCTCCGACTTCGTGCACGCCATGGTGCGCACCAGGGTGCCCACCGCGGCGAAGGTGCGCACCCGGGGCAAACCGGGCTCCGACTTCGTGCACGCCGCACCTTGGAGCACACTTCGGAGCGCTCCTTGGTGCGCACCAGGGCGCGCAACCCAGCCGAGGTGCCCACCCCGGCGAAGGTGCACGCGAGGTGCGCACCCGGGGCAAACCGGGCTCCGACTTCGTGCACGCCATGGTGCCCACCGCGGCGAAGGTGCGCACCCGGGGCAAACCGGGCTAGGACTTCGTGCACGCCGCACCTTGGAGCACACTTTGGAGCGCTCCTTGGTGCGCACCATGGTGCCCACCAGGCCGCGCAACCCAGCCAAGGTGTGCGCACCAAGGTGCACGCGAGGTGCGCACCCGGGGCAAACCGGGGTCCGGCTTCGTGCACGCCGCACCTTGGAGCACACATCGGGGCGCTCCCGGGTTCGCACCGGCGTTGCGCACCGTGGTGGGCACCTCGGAGCGCACCGTGGTGGGCACCTCGGAGCACACCAAGGTGGGCAGCGAGGTGCGCACCTTTGATGCGATGCCTTCACTAATTTCCATAAAAGGCAAAAAAAAACGAGATTTTAAAATTTCCGTTTTGAAAGATAGTGAGAAAAAGGGAATGCTGGTGCCATCTTGAGCCCGCCCTGGTGCGCAGCCCAGCCAAGGTGTGCGCACCAAGGTGCCCACCCTGGCGAAGGTGCGCGCCCGGGCAATTAACCCAACTTCCAACTTCGCGCGCGCCAGGGTGGGAGCGCACCCAACAACCGGGCCTGGGAAGAGCCAATGCGAGAAACCCCACCAAACGCTCTGACAAAAAAAGAGGGGGCGCTCCAGTAACCCCGCTTCGGAGCGCACCCTGGGCAAACCCAGCCAGGGTGCCCACCCCGGCCAAGGTGCAGGCGAGGTGCGCACCCGGGGCAAACCGGGCTCCGACAACGTGCACGCCGCACCTTGGAGCACACTTCGTAGCGCTCCCGGGTGCGCACCTCAGAGCACACCAAGGTGGGCAGCGAGGTGCGCACCTTTGATGCGCTGCCTTCACTAATTTCCAGAAAAGGCAAAAAAAAGAGGAGATTTTAAAATTTCCGTTTTGAAAGATAGTGAAAAAAACGGAACGCGGGTGCCATCTTGAGCCCGCCCTGGTGCACAGCCCAGGTAAGGTGCCCACCCTGGCAAAGGTGCGCACCTGGGCAATTAACCCTACTTCCGACTTCGTGCGCGCCAGGGTGGCAACCGGGCCTGGGAAGAGCCAATGCGAGAAACCCCACCAAACGCTCCGACAAAAAAAGAGGCGGCGCTCCAATAACCCCGCTTCGGAGCGCAGCCGGGGCAAACCCAGCCAAGGTGCCCACCCCGACGAAGGTGCACGCGAGGTGCGCACCCGGGGCAAACCGGGCTCCGACAACGTGCACGCAGCACCTTGGAGCACACTTCGAAGCACTCCCGGGTGCCCACCGGCGTTGCGCACCGTGGTGGGCAGCGAGGTGCGCACCTTTGATGCGCTGCCTTCACTAATTTCCAGAAAAGGCAAAAAAAAATGAGATTTTAAAATTTCCGTTTTGAAAGATAGTGAAAAAAACGGAACGCGGGTGCCATCTTGAGCCCGCCCTGGTGCGCAGCCCAGGCAAGGCATGCGCACCAAGGTGCCCACCCGCGGTGCACGCCCGGGGCAAACCGGGCTCCGACTTCGTGCAGGCCGCACCTTGGAGCACACTTCGGAGCGCTCCTTGGTGCGCACCATGGTGCCCACCAGGGCGCACCCGGGGCAAACCGGGCTCCGACTTCGTGCACGCCGCACCTTGGAGCACACATCGGAGCGCTCCCAGGTTCGCACCAGCGTTGCGCACCTTTGATGCGCTGCCTTCACTAATTTCCAGAAAAGGCAAAAAAAAACGATATTTTAAAATTTCCGTTCTGAAAGATAGTGAAAAAAACGGAACGCGGGTGCCATCTTGAGCCCTTCCTGGTGCGCAGCCCAGGCAAGTTGTGCGCACCAAGGTGCCCACCCTGGCGGAGGTGCGCGCCCGGGGCAAACCGGGCTCCGACTTCGTGCACTGCATGGTGCCCACCAAGGCGCGCAACCCAGCCAAGGTGCCCACCGCAGCGAAGGTGCACGCGAGGTGCGCACCCGAGGTGCACACCCGGGGCAAACCGAGCTCCGACTTCGTGCACGCCGCACCTTGGAGCACACTTCAGAGCGCTCCTTGGTGCGCACCAGGGCGCGCAACCCAGCCAAGGTGCTCACCCCGGCGAAGGTGCACGCGAGGTGCGCACCCGGGGCAAGCCGGGCTCGGACTTCGTGCACGCCGCACCTTGGAGCACACATCGGAGCGCTCCCGGGTTCGCACCAGCATTGCGCACCTTTGATGCGCTGCCTTCACTAATTTCCAGAAAAGGCAAAAAAAAAAAAAAAACGAGATTTTAAAATTTCCGTTTTGAAAGATAGTGAAAAAAACGGAACGCGGGTGCCATCTTGAGCCCGCCCTGGTGTGCAGCCCAGGCAAGTTGTGCGCACCAAGGCACCCACCCTGGCCAAGGTGGGTCACGGGGTGGGTCCTAGGGTGGGTAACGGGGTGGGTACTAAGGTGCGTGCCAAGGTGGGTCATGGGGTGGGTGCCAAGGTGGGCACCAGGGTGGGTGTGCACCAACCCTAGCCAGGGTAGGTCACGGGGTGGTTGTCGGGGTGGGCGTCAAGGAGCCAAGGTGGGTGGCAAGTAGCCAAGTTGCGTGCCAAGGTGGGTGTCGGGGTGGGTGCCAAGGATCCAAGGTGGGTGCCAAGGAACCAAGGTGGGTGTCTGGGTGGGTGCCGAGGTGGGAGCCAGGGTGGGTCCCAAGGTGAGTGCAAAGGTGGGTGCCAGGGTCAAGGTGAGTGCCAATGTGGGTTCCAAGGTGCCAGGGTCAGGGTGAGTGCCAATGTGGGTTCAAAGGTGCTAAGTTGGGTGCGAGGTTGGGTGCGAGGGTGGGTGGGTGCCAAGGTGTGCTAGGTGGAAGCCCGGGTGGGTCGGCATCCCATGGGTGTCGAGTTGGGTGCCTGATGGGTGCTTCTTGTCAAGTTTTAGTCGTCGGGACTCATTTCGAGCCTTAGAGGTCGTTTCTTGTCCGGTTGCCCTGTCTTCGACCTGGGAACCCAATTTTGGTCCTCGGGTCCCATTTTTTTTTGTCTCGCATCCCACTTTTGGCCTGTGGCCTTTTCGGGGTCGATTCTCGTTTTGGGCATCAGAGCATGTTTCTTCTCCTAAAACCCAATATTTGTTTATTAAGTCTCGGAACACATTTTTGTTCTCGTGGACCCATCATGGGTCTTGGAACGCATTTGTGGTCCTTGGGTCCCATTTTGCATCCCGAAACTTGTGTTTTGGTGCTTGATCCCTATTTTGGGTGCCCACCTTGCACCAAGTGCGCACCCGGGGCAAACCGAGCGCCTTGGTGCACCGGGGCAAGATCGAGCGTGCACCCGAGGCGCCCCGAACATGCACCAAGGTGCACTCGGCCCACATGTGAGCGCAGGTCGTTGCGCCCGAGGTGGTGTGTGGGCACCGCGTTGCAGACGGGACACTGCACGCACACGACGCCCCGTCCAGGTGCACGCACGTAGGCCGGGCCGGGTGCACACCCGACGCCCTAGCAAGGTGCGCGCACCCGGGCAGGGCTCACACTTGGCGAACGGGGCGAACTTCGCGAGGGAGGGTGTGCACCTCGACGGGGGTGGGTGGCCGGGGTGGATTCGCACGTGGGTCGCGGTTTGCTAAGTACACACTGCGACAAGCTCATAACGGGTGCGATCATACCAGCGTTAGTGCACCGGATCCCATCAGAACTCCGCAGTTAAGCGCGCTTGGGCCGGAGTAGTACTGGGATGGGTGACCTCCCGGGAAGTCCCGGTGTTGCACCCTTTTTTAGTTTTTCGCCGGGCGTCGCAATGCTATTTGAATAAACCTTTTGCCCGTTTGCGTTCTCGTCGGGGCCGGGCCGGGCCGGGGTGCGCTGCCCGCACTACCGCGCGCGCGGGGGCGACACCGAGCGCGCACCCGAGGCGCCCCGAGCACACAGGCCACGGTGCAACCCGGGCGTTGTGCGCGCACCCCGGTGCGCCCGAGGTGCTGCGCGCGCACCCAGGTGAAATCGGTGTGCACCTCGGCCAGTGCGCGCTCGGTCGAGTCGCGCACGTTGGCCAAGGTGCACGGTGATGTTTCTTACTCTAAGGTTCCGCACCAGACGCCCGGGACAGGTGAGCGAAGCTGGGCGGGGCCGGGTGCGCGGCCGGGGCAGGTGCACGCAGCTGGAGAGAGCTTTGGAGCACACCAGAGGTGCGCACCTTGGAGCACACTTCGGAGCGCACCAATGATGCGCTCCATTCAAAAGTTTCCTGAAAAGGCAAAAAAAGTTGAGATTATAGAATTTCCCACTTGAGAGATTGTAAAAAAAAAAAATTTAAAATGAAGGAAACGCGGGTGCCAAGGTGTGCGCGCCCGGGTGCGCAGCCCAGCCAAGGTGTGCGCACCAAGGCGCCCACCCTGGCGAAGGTGCACGCAAGGTGCGCACCCGAGGCAAACCGGACAATTAACCCAACTTTCGACTTCGCGCGCACCTGCGCACCTTGGAGCGCACTTCGGAGCGCTCCTTGGTGCGCACCAATCTTGGGCACCTCGGAGTGCACCATGGCGCCCACCAAGGTGCGCACCCGGGGCAAACCGAGCTCCGACTTCGTGCGCACCTTGGAGCGCACGAAAGGTGCGCACCATGGCGCCCACCAAGGTGCGCAGCCCAGCCAAGGCGTGCGCATCAAGGTGCGCACCCGGGGCAAACCGAGCTCCGACTTCGTGCGCACCTTGGAGCGCACAAAGGGTGCGCAACCCAGCCAAGGTGTGCGCACCCCGGGCAAACCGAGCTCCGAATCGTGCGCACCTTGGAGCACACTTCGGAGCCCTCCTTGGTGCGCACCGATGTTGCGCACCTCGGAGCGCACCCGGGGAAAACAATGCAATTAACCCGACTTTCGACTTCGTGGGCACCTCGGAGCGCTCTCGGGTTCGCACCTCGGAGCACACCGAGGTGCGCACCTTTGATGCGCTGCCTTCACCAATTTCCAGAAAAGGCAAGAAAACATTGAGAAGGTGTGCGCACCGAGGTGCCCACCCTGGCGAAGGTGCACGCGAGGTGCGCACCCGGGGCAAACCGGGCTCCGACTTCGTGCACGCCATGCTGCGCACCTTGGAGGGCCATGGTGCGCACCTTGGAGCACACTTCGGAGCGCTCAATGGTGCCCAACCCAGCCAAGGTGCCCACCGCGGCGAAGGTGCACGCGAGGTGCGCACCCGGGGCAAACCGGGCTCCGACTTCGTGCACGCCGCACCTTGGAGCACACTTCGGAGCGCTCCTTGGTGCGCACCAGGGCGCGCAACCCAGCCGAGGTGCCCACCCCGGCGAAGGTGCACGCGGGGTGCGCACCCGGGGCAAACCGGGCTCCGACTTCGTGCACGCCATGGTGCCCACCGCGCCAAGGTGCACGCGAGGTGCGCACCCGGGGCAAACCGGGCTCCGACTTCGTGCACGCCGCACCTTGGAGCACACTTCGGAGCGCTCCTTGGTGCGCACCAGGGCGCGCAACCCAGCCGAGGTGCCCACCCCGGCGAAGGTGCACGCGAGGTGCGCACCCGGGGCAAACCGGGCTCCGACTTCGTGCACGCCATGGTGCCCACCGCGGCGAAGGTGCACGCGAGGTGCGCACCCGGGGCAAACCGGGCTCCGACTTCGTGCACGCCGCACCTTGGAGCACACTTCGGAGCGCTCCTTGGTGCGCACCATGGTGCCCACCAGGGCGCGCAACCCCGCCGAAGGTGCACGCGAGGTGCGCACCCGGGGCAAACCGGGCTCCGACTTCGTGCACGCCGCACCTTGGAGCACACTTCGGAGCGCTCCTTGGTGCGCACCAGGGCGCGCAACCCCGCCGAAGGTGCACGCGAGGTGCGCACCCGGGGCAAACCGGGCTCCGACTTCGTGCACGCCATGGTGCGCACCAGGGTGCCCACCGCGGCGAAGGTGCGCACCCGGGGCAAACCGGGCTCCGACTTCGTGCACGCCGCACCTTGGAGCACACTTCGGAGCGCTCCTTGGTGCGCACCAGGGCGCGCAACCCAGCCGAGGTGCCCACCCCGGCGAAGGTGCACGCGAGGTGCGCACCCGGGGCAAACCGGGCTCCGACTTCGTGCACGCCATGGTGCCCACCGCGGCGAAGGTGCGCACCCGGGGCAAACCGGGCTAGGACTTCGTGCACGCCGCACCTTGGAGCACACTTCGGAGCGCTCCTTGGTGCGCACCATGGTGCCCACCAGGCCGCGCAACCCAGCCAAGGTGTGCGCACCAAGGTGCACGCGAGGTGCGCACCCGGGGCAAACCGGGGTCCGGCTTCGTGCACGCCGCACCTTGGAGCACACATCGGGGCGCTCCCGGGTTCGCACCGGCGTTGCGCACCGTGGTGGGCACCTCGGAGCGCACCGTGGTGGGCACCTCGGAGCACACCAAGGTGGGCAGCGAGGTGCGCACCTTTGATGCGATGCCTTCACTAATTTCCATAAAAGGCAAAAAAAAACGAGATTTTAAAATTTCCGTTTTGAAAGATAGTGAGAAAAAGGGAATGCTGGTGCCATCTTGAGCCCGCCCTGGTGCGCAGCCCAGCCAAGGTGTGCGCACCAAGGTGCCCACCCTGGCGAAGGTGCGCGCCCGGGCAATTAACCCAACTTCCAACTTCGCGCGCGCCAGGGTGGGAGCGCACCCAACAACCGGGCCTGGGAAGAGCCAATGCGAGAAACCCCACCAAACGCTCTGACAAAAAAAGAGGGGGCGCTCCAGTAACCCCGCTTCGGAGCGCACCCTGGGCAAACCCAGCCAGGGTGCCCACCCCGGCCAAGGTGCAGGCGAGGTGCGCACCCGGGGCAAACCGGGCTCCGACAACGTGCACGCCGCACCTTGGAGCACACTTCGTAGCGCTCCCGGGTGCGCACCTCAGAGCACACCAAGGTGGGCAGCGAGGTGCGCACCTTTGATGCGCTGCCTTCACTAATTTCCAGAAAAGGCAAAAAAAAGAGGAGATTTTAAAATTTCCGTTTTGAAAGATAGTGAAAAAAACGGAACGCGGGTGCCATCTTGAGCCCGCCCTGGTGCACAGCCCAGGTAAGGTGCCCACCCTGGCAAAGGTGCGCACCCGGGCAATTAACCCTACTTCCGACTTCGTGCGCGCCAGGGTGGCAACCGGGCCTGGGAAGAGCCAATGCGAGAAACCCCACCAAACGCTCCGACAAAAAAAGAGGCGGCGCTCCAATAACCCCGCTTCGGAGCGCAGCCGGGGCAAACCCAGCCAAGGTGCCCACCCCGACGAAGGTGCACGCGAGGTGCGCACCCGGGGCAAACCGGGCTCCGACAACGTGCACGCAGCACCTTGGAGCACACTTCGAAGCACTCCCGGGTGCCCACCGGCGTTGCGCACCGTGGTGGGCAGCGAGGTGCGCACCTTTGATGCGCTGCCTTCACTAATTTCCAGAAAAGGCAAAAAAAAATGAGATTTTAAAATTTCCGTTTTGAAAGATAGTGAAAAAAACGGAACGCGGGTGCCATCTTGAGCCCGCCCTGGTGCGCAGCCCAGGCAAGGCATGCGCACCAAGGTGCCCACCCGCGGTGCACACCCGGGGCAAACCGGGCTCCGACTTCGTGCAGGCCGCACCTTGGAGCACACTTCGGAGCGCTCCTTGGTGCGCACCATGGTGCCCACCAGGGCGCACCCGGGGCAAACCGGGCTCCGACTTCGTGCACGCCGCACCTTGGAGCACACATCGGAGCGCTCCCAGGTTCGCACCAGCGTTGCGCACCTTTGATGCGCTGCCTTCACTAATTTCCAGAAAAGGCAAAAAAAAACGATATTTTAAAATTTCCGTTCTGAAAGATAGTGAAAAAAACGGAACGCGGGTGCCATCTTGAGCCCTTCCTGGTGCGCAGCCCAGGCAAGTTGTGCGCACCAAGGTGCCCACCCTGGCGGAGGTGCGCGCCCGGGGCAAACCGGGCTCCGACTTCGTGCACTGCATGGTGCCCACCAAGGCGCGCAACCCAGCCAAGGTGCCCACCGCAGCGAAGGTGCACGCGAGGTGCGCACCCGAGGTGCACACCCGGGGCAAACCGAGCTCCGACTTCGTGCACGCCGCACCTTGGAGCACACTTCAGAGCGCTCCTTGGTGCGCACCAGGGCGCGCAACCCAGCCAAGGTGCTCACCCCGGCGAAGGTGCACGCGAGGTGCGCACCCGGGGCAAGCCGGGCTCGGACTTCGTGCACGCCGCACCTTGGAGCACACATCGGAGCGCTCCCGGGTTCGCACCAGCATTGCGCACCTTTGATGCGCTGCCTTCACTAATTTCCAGAAAAGGCAAAAAAAAAAAAAAAACGAGATTTTAAAATTTCCGTTTTGAAAGATAGTGAAAAAAACGGAACGCGGGTGCCATCTTGAGCCCGCCCTGGTGTGCAGCCCAGGCAAGTTGTGCGCACCAAGGCACCCACCCTGGCCAAGGTGGGTCACGGGGTGGGTCCTAGGGTGGGTAACGGGGTGGGTACTAAGGTGCGTGCCAAGGTGGGTCATGGGGTGGGTGCCAAGGTGGGCACCAGGGTGGGTGTGCACCAACCCTAGCCAGGGTAGGTCACGGGGTGGTTGTCGGGGTGGGCGTCAAGGAGCCAAGGTGGGTGGCAAGTAGCCAAGTTGCGTGCCAAGGTGGGTGTCGGGGTGGGTGCCAAGGATCCAAGGTGGGTGCCAAGGAACCAAGGTGGGTGTCTGGGTGGGTGCCGAGGTGGGAGCCAGGGTGGGTCCCAAGGTGAGTGCAAAGGTGGGTGCCAGGGTCAAGGTGAGTGCCAATGTGGGTTCCAAGGTGCCAGGGTCAGGGTGAGTGCCAATGTGGGTTCAAAGGTGCTAAGTTGGGTGCGAGGTTGGGTGCGAGGGTGGGTGGGTGCCAAGGTGTGCTAGGTGGAAGCCCGGGTGGGTCGGCATCCCATGGGTGTCGAGTTGGGTGCCTGATGGGTGCTTCTTGTCAAGTTTTAGTCGTCGGGACTCATTTCGAGCCTTAGAGGTCGTTTCTTGTCCGGTTGCCCTGTCTTCGACCTGGGAACCCAATTTTGGTCCTCGGGTCCCATTTTTTTTTGTCTCGCATCCCACTTTTGGCCTGTGGCCTTTTCGGGGTCGATTCTCGTTTTGGGCATCAGAGCATGTTTCTTCTCCTAAAACCCAATATTTGTTTATTAAGTCTCGGAACACATTTTTGTTCTCGTGGACCCATCATGGGTCTTGGAACGCATTTGTGGTCCTTGGGTCCCATTTTGCATCCCGAAACTTGTGTTTTGGTGCTTGATCCCTATTTTGGGTGCCCACCTTGCACCAAGTGCGCACCCGGGGCAAACCGAGCGCCTTGGTGCACCGGGGCAAGATCGAGCGTGCACCCGAGGCGCCCCGAACATGCACCAAGGTGCACTCGGCCCACATGTGAGCGCAGGTCGTTGCGCCCGAGGTGGTGTGTGGGCACCGCGTTGCAGACGGGACACTGCACGCACACGACGCCCCGTCCAGGTGCACGCACGTAGGCCGGGCCGGGTGCACACCCGACGCCCTAGCAAGGTGCGCGCACCCGGGCAGGGCTCACACTTGGCGAACGGGGCGCACTTCGCGAGGGAGGGTGTGCACCTCGACGGGGGTGGGTGGCCGGGGTGGATTCGCACGTGGGTCGCGGTTTGCTAAGTACACACTGCGACAAGCTCATAACGGGTGCGATCATACCAGCGTTAGTGCACCGGATCCCATCAGAACTCCGCAGTTAAGCGCGCTTGGGCCGGAGTAGTACTGGGATGGGTGACCTCCCGGGAAGTCCCGGTGTTGCACCCTTTTTTAGTTTTTCGCCGGGCGTCGCAATGCTATTTGAATAAACCTTTTGCCCGTTTGCGTTCTCGTCGGGGCCGGGCCGGGCCGGGGTGCGCTGCCCGCACTACCGCGCGCGCGGGGGCGACACCGAGCGCGCACCCGAGGCGCCCCGAGCACACAGGCCACGGTGCAACCCGGGCGTTGTGCGCGCACCCCGGTGCGCCCGAGGTGCTGCGCGCGCACCCAGGTGAAATCGGTGTGCACCTCGGCCAGTGCGCGCTCGGTCGAGTCGCGCACGTTGGCCAAGGTGCACGGTGATGTTTCTTACTCTAAGGTTCCGCACCAGACGCCCGGGACAGGTGAGCGAAGCTGGGCGGGGCCGGGTGCGCGACCGGGGCAGGTGCACGCAGCTGGAGAGAGCTTTGGAGCACACCAGAGGTGCGCACCTTGGAGCACACTTCGGAGCGCACCAATGATGCGCTCCATTCAAAAGTTTCCTGAAAAGGCAAAAAAAGTTGAGATTATAGAATTTCCCACTTGAGAGATTGTAAAAAAAAAAAATTTAAAATGAAGGAAACGCGGGTGCCAAGGTGTGCGCGCCCGGGTGCGCAGCCCAGCCAAGGTGTGCGCACCAAGGCGCCCACCCTGGCGAAGGTGCACGCAAGGTGCGCACCCGAGGCAAACCGGACAATTAACCCAACTTTCGACTTCGCGCGCACCTGCGCACCTTGGAGCGCACTTCGGAGCGCTCCTTGGTGCGCACCAATCTTGGGCACCTCGGAGTGCACCATGGCGCCCACCAAGGTGCGCACCCGGGGCAAACCGAGCTCCGACTTCGTGCGCACCTTGGAGCGCACGAAAGGTGCGCACCATGGCGCCCACCAAGGTGCGCAGCCCAGCCAAGGCGTGCGCATCAAGGTGCGCACCCTGGCGAAGGTGCGCACCCGGGGCAAACCGAGCTCCGACTTCGTGCGCACCTTGGAGCGCACAAAGGGTGCGCAACCCAGCCAAGGTGTGCGCACCCCGGGCAAACCGAGCTCCGAATCGTGCGCACCTTGGAGCACACTTCGGAGCCCTCCTTGGTGCGCACCGATGTTGCGCACCTCGGAGCGCACCCGGGGAAAACAATGCAATTAACCCGACTTTCGACTTCGTGGGCACCTCGGAGCGCTCTCGGGTTCGCACCTCGGAGCACACCGAGGTGCGCACCTTTGATGCGCTGCCTTCACCAATTTCCAGAAAAGGCAAGAAAACATTGAGAAGGTGTGCGCACCGAGGTGCCCACCCTGGCGAAGGTGCACGCGAGGTGCGCACCCGGGGCAAACCGGGCTCCGACTTCGTGCACGCCATGCTGCGCACCTTGGAGGGCCATGGTGCGCACCTTGGAGCACACTTCGGAGCGCTCAATGGTGCCCAACCCAGCCAAGGTGCCCACCGCGGCGAAGGTGCACGCGAGGTGCGCACCCGGGGCAAACCGGGCTCCGACTTCGTGCACGCCGCACCTTGGAGCACACTTCGGAGCGCTCCTTGGTGCGCACCAGGGCGCGCAACCCAGCCGAGGTGCCCACCCCGGCGAAGGTGCACGCGGGGTGCGCACCCGGGGCAAACCGGGCTCCGACTTCGTGCACGCCATGGTGCCCACCGCGCCAAGGTGCACGCGAGGTGCGCACCCGGGGCAAACCGGGCTCCGACTTCGTGCACGCCGCACCTTGGAGCACACTTCGGAGCGCTCCTTGGTGCGCACCAGGGCGCGCAACCCAGCCGAGGTGCCCACCCCGGCGAAGGTGCACGCGAGGTGCGCACCCGGGGCAAACCGGGCTCCGACTTCGTGCACGCCATGGTGCCCACCGCGGCGAAGGTGCACGCGAGGTGCGCACCCGGGGCAAACCGGGCTCCGACTTCGTGCACGCCGCACCTTGGAGCACACTTCGGAGCGCTCCTTGGTGCGCACCATGGTGCCCACCAGGGCGCGCAACCCCGCCGAAGGTGCACGCGAGGTGCGCACCCGGGGCAAACCGGGCTCCGACTTCGTGCACGCCGCACCTTGGAGCACACTTCGGAGCGCTCCTTGGTGCGCACCAGGGCGCGCAACCCCGCCGAAGGTGCACGCGAGGTGCGCACCCGGGGCAAACCGGGCTCCGACTTCGTGCACGCCATGGTGCGCACCAGGGTGCCCACCGCGGCGAAGGTGCGCACCCGGGGCAAACCGGGCTCCGACTTCGTGCACGCCGCACCTTGGAGCACACTTCGGAGCGCTCCTTGGTGCGCACCAGGGCGCGCAACCCAGCCGAGGTGCCCACCCCGGCGAAGGTGCACGCGAGGTGCGCACCCGGGGCAAACCGGGCTCCGACTTCGTGCACGCCATGGTGCCCACCGCGGCGAAGGTGCGCACCCGGGGCAAACCGGGCTAGGACTTCGTGCACGCCGCACCTTGGAGCACACTTCGGAGCGCTCCTTGGTGCGCACCATGGTGCCCACCAGGCCGCGCAACCCAGCCAAGGTGTGCGCACCAAGGTGCACGCGAGGTGCGCACCCGGGGCAAACCGGGGTCCGGCTTCGTGCACGCCGCACCTTGGAGCACACATCGGGGCGCTCCCGGGTTCGCACCGGCGTTGCGCACCGTGGTGGGCACCTCGGAGCGCACCGTGGTGGGCACCTCGGAGCACACCAAGGTGGGCAGCGAGGTGCGCACCTTTGATGCGATGCCTTCACTAATTTCCATAAAAGGCAAAAAAAAACGAGATTTTAAAATTTCCGTTTTGAAAGATAGTGAGAAAAAGGGAATGCTGGTGCCATCTTGAGCCCGCCCTGGTGCGCAGCCCAGCCAAGGTGTGCGCACCAAGGTGCCCACCCTGGCGAAGGTGCGCGCCCGGGCAATTAACCCAACTTCCAACTTCGCGCGCGCCAGGGTGGGAGCGCACCCAACAACCGGGCCTGGGAAGAGCCAATGCGAGAAACCCCACCAAACGCTCTGACAAAAAAAGAGGGGGCGCTCCAGTAACCCCGCTTCGGAGCGCACCCTGGGCAAACCCAGCCAGGGTGCCCACCCCGGCCAAGGTGCAGGCGAGGTGCGCACCCGGGGCAAACCGGGCTCCGACAACGTGCACGCCGCACCTTGGAGCACACTTCGTAGCGCTCCCGGGTGCGCACCTCAGAGCACACCAAGGTGGGCAGCGAGGTGCGCACCTTTGATGCGCTGCCTTCACTAATTTCCAGAAAAGGCAAAAAAAAGAGGAGATTTTAAAATTTCCGTTTTGAAAGATAGTGAAAAAAACGGAACGCGGGTGCCATCTTGAGCCCGCCCTGGTGCACAGCCCAGGTAAGGTGCCCACCCTGGCAAAGGTGCGCACCCGGGCAATTAACCCTACTTCCGACTTCGTGCGCGCCAGGGTGGCAACCGGGCCTGGGAAGAGCCAATGCGAGAAACCCCACCAAACGCTCCGACAAAAAAAGAGGCGGCGCTCCAATAACCCCGCTTCGGAGCGCAGCCGGGGCAAACCCAGCCAAGGTGCCCACCCCGACGAAGGTGCACGCGAGGTGCGCACCCGGGGCAAACCGGGCTCCGACAACGTGCACGCAGCACCTTGGAGCACACTTCGAAGCACTCCCGGGTGCCCACCGGCGTTGCGCACCGTGGTGGGCAGCGAGGTGCGCACCTTTGATGCGCTGCCTTCACTAATTTCCAGAAAAGGCAAAAAAAAATGAGATTTTAAAATTTCCGTTTTGAAAGATAGTGAAAAAAACGGAACGCGGGTGCCATCTTGAGCCCGCCCTGGTGCGCAGCCCAGGCAAGGCATGCGCACCAAGGTGCCCACCCGCGGTGCACACCCGGGGCAAACCGGGCTCCGACTTCGTGCAGGCCGCACCTTGGAGCACACTTCGGAGCGCTCCTTGGTGCGCACCATGGTGCCCACCAGGGCGCACCCGGGGCAAACCGGGCTCCGACTTCGTGCACGCCGCACCTTGGAGCACACATCGGAGCGCTCCCAGGTTCGCACCAGCGTTGCGCACCTTTGATGCGCTGCCTTCACTAATTTCCAGAAAAGGCAAAAAAAAACGATATTTTAAAATTTCCGTTCTGAAAGATAGTGAAAAAAACGGAACGCGGGTGCCATCTTGAGCCCTTCCTGGTGCGCAGCCCAGGCAAGTTGTGCGCACCAAGGTGCCCACCCTGGCGGAGGTGCGCGCCCGGGGCAAACCGGGCTCCGACTTCGTGCACTGCATGGTGCCCACCAAGGCGCGCAACCCAGCCAAGGTGCCCACCGCAGCGAAGGTGCACGCGAGGTGCGCACCCGAGGTGCACACCCGGGGCAAACCGAGCTCCGACTTCGTGCACGCCGCACCTTGGAGCACACTTCAGAGCGCTCCTTGGTGCGCACCAGGGCGCGCAACCCAGCCAAGGTGCTCACCCCGGCGAAGGTGCACGCGAGGTGCGCACCCGGGGCAAGCCGGGCTCGGACTTCGTGCACGCCGCACCTTGGAGCACACATCGGAGCGCTCCCGGGTTCGCACCAGCATTGCGCACCTTTGATGCGCTGCCTTCACTAATTTCCAGAAAAGGCAAAAAAAAAAAAAAAACGAGATTTTAAAATTTCCGTTTTGAAAGATAGTGAAAAAAACGGAACGCGGGTGCCATCTTGAGCCCGCCCTGGTGTGCAGCCCAGGCAAGTTGTGCGCACCAAGGCACCCACCCTGGCCAAGGTGGGTCACGGGGTGGGTCCTAGGGTGGGTAACGGGGTGGGTACTAAGGTGCGTGCCAAGGTGGGTCATGGGGTGGGTGCCAAGGTGGGCACCAGGGTGGGTGTGCACCAACCCTAGCCAGGGTAGGTCACGGGGTGGTTGTCGGGGTGGGCGTCAAGGAGCCAAGGTGGGTGGCAAGTAGCCAAGTTGCGTGCCAAGGTGGGTGTCGGGGTGGGTGCCAAGGATCCAAGGTGGGTGCCAAGGAACCAAGGTGGGTGTCTGGGTGGGTGCCGAGGTGGGAGCCAGGGTGGGTCCCAAGGTGAGTGCAAAGGTGGGTGCCAGGGTCAAGGTGAGTGCCAATGTGGGTTCCAAGGTGCCAGGGTCAGGGTGAGTGCCAATGTGGGTTCAAAGGTGCTAAGTTGGGTGCGAGGTTGGGTGCGAGGGTGGGTGGGTGCCAAGGTGTGCTAGGTGGAAGCCCGGGTGGGTCGGCATCCCATGGGTGTCGAGTTGGGTGCCTGATGGGTGCTTCTTGTCAAGTTTTAGTCGTCGGGACTCATTTCGAGCCTTAGAGGTCGTTTCTTGTCCGGTTGCCCTGTCTTCGACCTGGGAACCCAATTTTGGTCCTCGGGTCCCATTTTTTTTTGTCTCGCATCCCACTTTTGGCCTGTGGCCTTTTCGGGGTCGATTCTCGTTTTGGGCATCAGAGCATGTTTCTTCTCCTAAAACCCAATATTTGTTTATTAAGTCTCGGAACACATTTTTGTTCTCGTGGACCCATCATGGGTCTTGGAACGCATTTGTGGTCCTTGGGTCCCATTTTGCATCCCGAAACTTGTGTTTTGGTGCTTGATCCCTATTTTGGGTGCCCACCTTGCACCAAGTGCGCACCCGGGGCAAACCGAGCGCCTTGGTGCACCGGGGCAAGATCGAGCGTGCACCCGAGGCGCCCCGAACATGCACCAAGGTGCACTCGGCCCACATGTGAGCGCAGGTCGTTGCGCCCGAGGTGGTGTGTGGGCACCGCGTTGCAGACGGGACACTGCACGCACACGACGCCCCGTCCAGGTGCACGCACGTAGGCCGGGCCGGGTGCACACCCGACGCCCTAGCAAGGTGCGCGCACCCGGGCAGGGCTCACACTTGGCGAACGGGGCGCACTTCGCGAGGGAGGGTGTGCACCTCGACGGGGGTGGGTGGCCGGGGTGGATTCGCACGTGGGTCGCGGTTTGCTAAGTACACACTGCGACAAGCTCATAACGGGTGCGATCATACCAGCGTTAGTGCACCGGATCCCATCAGAACTCCGCAGTTAAGCGCGCTTGGGCCGGAGTAGTACTGGGATGGGTGACCTCCCGGGAAGTCCCGGTGTTGCACCCTTTCTTAGTTTTTCGCCGGGCGTCGCAATGCTATTTGAATAAACCTTTTGCCCGTTTGCGTTCTCGTCGGGGCCGGGCCGGGCCGGGGTGCGCTGCCCGCACTACCGCGCGCGCGGGGGCGACACCGAGCGCGCACCCGAGGCGCCCCGAGCACACAGGCCACGGTGCAACCCGGGCGTTGTGCGCGCACCCCGGTGCGCCCGAGGTGCTGCGCGCGCACCCAGGTGAAATCGGTGTGCACCTCGGCCAGTGCGCGCTCGGTCGAGTCGCGCACGTTGGCCAAGGTGCACGGTGATGTTTCTTACTCTAAGGTTCCGCACCAGACGCCCGGGACAGGTGAGCGAAGCTGGGCGGGGCCGGGTGCGCGGCCGGGGCAGGTGCACGCAGCTGGAGAGAGCTTTGGAGCACACCAGAGGTGCGCACCTTGGAGCACACTTCGGAGCGCACCAATGATGCGCTCCATTCAAAAGTTTCCTGAAAAGGCAAAAAAAGTTGAGATTATAGAATTTCCCACTTGAGAGATTGTAAAAAAAAAAAATTTAAAATGAAGGAAACGCGGGTGCCAAGGTGTGCGCGCCCGGGTGCGCAGCCCAGCCAAGGTGTGCGCACCAAGGCGCCCACCCTGGCGAAGGTGCACGCAAGGTGCGCACCCGAGGCAAACCGGACAATTAACCCAACTTTCGACTTCGCGCGCACCTGCGCACCTTGGAGCGCACTTCGGAGCGCTCCTTGGTGCGCACCAATCTTGGGCACCTCGGAGTGCACCATGGCGCCCACCAAGGTGCGCACCCGGGGCAAACCGAGCTCCGACTTCGTGCGCACCTTGGAGCGCACGAAAGGTGCGCACCATGGCGCCCACCAAGGTGCGCAGCCCAGCCAAGGCGTGCGCATCAAGGTGCGCACCCTGGCGAAGGTGCGCACCCGGGGCAAACCGAGCTCCGACTTCGTGCGCACCTTGGAGCGCACAAAGGGTGCGCAACCCAGCCAAGGTGTGCGCACCCCGGGCAAACCGAGCTCCGAATCGTGCGCACCTTGGAGCACACTTCGGAGCCCTCCTTGGTGCGCACCGATGTTGCGCACCTCGGAGCGCACCCGGGGAAAACAATGCAATTAACCCGACTTTCGACTTCGTGGGCACCTCGGAGCGCTCTCGGGTTCGCACCTCGGAGCACACCGAGGTGCGCACCTTTGATGCGCTGCCTTCACCAATTTCCAGAAAAGGCAAGAAAACATTGAGAAGGTGTGCGCACCGAGGTGCCCACCCTGGCGAAGGTGCACGCGAGGTGCGCACCCGGGGCAAACCGGGCTCCGACTTCGTGCACGCCATGCTGCGCACCTTGGAGGGCCATGGTGCGCACCTTGGAGCACACTTCGGAGCGCTCAATGGTGCCCAACCCAGCCAAGGTGCCCACCGCGGCGAAGGTGCACGCGAGGTGCGCACCCGGGGCAAACCGGGCTCCGACTTCGTGCACGCCGCACCTTGGAGCACACTTCGGAGCGCTCCTTGGTGCGCACCAGGGCGCGCAACCCAGCCGAGGTGCCCACCCCGGCGAAGGTGCACGCGGGGTGCGCACCCGGGGCAAACCGGGCTCCGACTTCGTGCACGCCATGGTGCCCACCGCGGCGAAGGTGCACGCGAGGTGCGCACCCGGGGCAAACCGGGCTCCGACTTCGTGCACGCCGCACCTTGGAGCACACTTCGGAGCGCTCCTTGGTGCGCACCAGGGCGCGCAACCCAGCCGAGGTGCCCACCCCGGCGAAGGTGCACGCGAGGTGCGCACCCGGGGCAAACCGGGCTCCGACTTCGTGCACGCCATGGTGCCCACCGCGGCGAAGGTGCACGCGAGGTGCGCACCCGGGGCAAACCGGGCTCCGACTTCGTGCACGCCGCACCTTGGAGCACACTTCGGAGCGCTCCTTGGTGCGCACCATGGTGCCCACCAGGGCGCGCAACCCCGCCGAAGGTGCACGCGAGGTGCGCACCCGGGGCAAACCGGGCTCCGACTTCGTGCACGCCGCACCTTGGAGCACACTTCGGAGCGCTCCTTGGTGCGCACCAGGGCGCGCAACCCCGCCGAAGGTGCACGCGAGGTGCGCACCCGGGGCAAACCGGGCTCCGACTTCGTGCACGCCATGGTGCGCACCAGGGTGCCCACCGCGGCGAAGGTGCGCACCCGGGGCAAACCGGGCTCCGACTTCGTGCACGCCGCACCTTGGAGCACACTTCGGAGCGCTCCTTGGTGCGCACCAGGGCGCGCAACCCAGCCGAGGTGCCCACCCCGGCGAAGGTGCACGCGAGGTGCGCACCCGGGGCAAACCGGGCTCCGACTTCGTGCACGCCATGGTGCCCACCGCGGCGAAGGTGCGCACCCGGGGCAAACCGGGCTAGGACTTCGTGCACGCCGCACCTTGGAGCACACTTTGGAGCGCTCCTTGGTGCGCACCATGGTGCCCACCAGGCCGCGCAACCCAGCCAAGGTGTGCGCACCAAGGTGCACGCGAGGTGCGCACCCGGGGCAAACCGGGGTCCGGCTTCGTGCACGCCGCACCTTGGAGCACACATCGGGGCGCTCCCGGGTTCGCACCGGCGTTGCGCACCGTGGTGGGCACCTCGGAGCGCACCGTGGTGGGCACCTCGGAGCACACCAAGGTGGGCAGCGAGGTGCGCACCTTTGATGCGATGCCTTCACTAATTTCCATAAAAGGCAAAAAAAAACGAGATTTTAAAATTTCCGTTTTGAAAGATAGTGAGAAAAAGGGAATGCTGGTGCCATCTTGAGCCCGCCCTGGTGCGCAGCCCAGCCAAGGTGTGCGCACCAAGGTGCCCACCCTGGCGAAGGTGCGCGCCCGGGCAATTAACCCAACTTCCAACTTCGCGCGCGCCAGGGTGGGAGCGCACCCAACAACCGGGCCTGGGAAGAGCCAATGCGAGAAACCCCACCAAACGCTCTGACAAAAAAAGAGGGGGCGCTCCAGTAACCCCGCTTCGGAGCGCACCCTGGGCAAACCCAGCCAGGGTGCCCACCCCGGCCAAGGTGCAGGCGAGGTGCGCACCCGGGGCAAACCGGGCTCCGACAACGTGCACGCCGCACCTTGGAGCACACTTCGTAGCGCTCCCGGGTGCGCACCTCAGAGCACACCAAGGTGGGCAGCGAGGTGCGCACCTTTGATGCGCTGCCTTCACTAATTTCCAGAAAAGGCAAAAAAAAGAGGAGATTTTAAAATTTCCGTTTTGAAAGATAGTGAAAAAAACGGAACGCGGGTGCCATCTTGAGCCCGCCCTGGTGCACAGCCCAGGTAAGGTGCCCACCCTGGCAAAGGTGCGCACCCGGGCAATTAACCCTACTTCCGACTTCGTGCGCGCCAGGGTGGCAACCGGGCCTGGGAAGAGCCAATGCGAGAAACCCCACCAAACGCTCCGACAAAAAAAGAGGCGGCGCTCCAATAACCCCGCTTCGGAGCGCAGCCGGGGCAAACCCAGCCAAGGTGCCCACCCCGACGAAGGTGCACGCGAGGTGCGCACCCGGGGCAAACCGGGCTCCGACAACGTGCACGCAGCACCTTGGAGCACACTTCGAAGCACTCCCGGGTGCCCACCGGCGTTGCGCACCGTGGTGGGCAGCGAGGTGCGCACCTTTGATGCGCTGCCTTCACTAATTTCCAGAAAAGGCAAAAAAAAATGAGATTTTAAAATTTCCGTTTTGAAAGATAGTGAAAAAAACGGAACGCGGGTGCCATCTTGAGCCCGCCCTGGTGCGCAGCCCAGGCAAGGCATGCGCACCAAGGTGCCCACCCGCGGTGCACGCCCGGGGCAAACCGGGCTCCGACTTCGTGCAGGCCGCACCTTGGAGCACACTTCGGAGCGCTCCTTGGTGCGCACCATGGTGCCCACCAGGGCGCACCCGGGGCAAACCGGGCTCCGACTTCGTGCACGCCGCACCTTGGAGCACACATCGGAGCGCTCCCAGGTTCGCACCAGCGTTGCGCACCTTTGATGCGCTGCCTTCACTAATTTCCAGAAAAGGCAAAAAAAAACGATATTTTAAAATTTCCGTTCTGAAAGATAGTGAAAAAAACGGAACGCGGGTGCCATCTTGAGCCCTTCCTGGTGCGCAGCCCAGGCAAGTTGTGCGCACCAAGGTGCCCACCCTGGCGGAGGTGCGCGCCCGGGGCAAACCGGGCTCCGACTTCGTGCACTGCATGGTGCCCACCAAGGCGCGCAACCCAGCCAAGGTGCCCACCGCAGCGAAGGTGCACGCGAGGTGCGCACCCGAGGTGCACACCCGGGGCAAACCGAGCTCCGACTTCGTGCACGCCGCACCTTGGAGCACACTTCAGAGCGCTCCTTGGTGCGCACCAGGGCGCGCAACCCAGCCAAGGTGCTCACCCCGGCGAAGGTGCACGCGAGGTGCGCACCCGGGGCAAGCCGGGCTCGGACTTCGTGCACGCCGCACCTTGGAGCACACATCGGAGCGCTCCCGGGTTCGCACCAGCATTGCGCACCTTTGATGCGCTGCCTTCACTAATTTCCAGAAAAGGCAAAAAAAAAAAAAAAACGAGATTTTAAAATTTCCGTTTTGAAAGATAGTGAAAAAAACGGAACGCGGGTGCCATCTTGAGCCCGCCCTGGTGTGCAGCCCAGGCAAGTTGTGCGCACCAAGGCACCCACCCTGGCCAAGGTGGGTCACGGGGTGGGTCCTAGGGTGGGTAACGGGGTGGGTACTAAGGTGCGTGCCAAGGTGGGTCATGGGGTGGGTGCCAAGGTGGGCACCAGGGTGGGTGTGCACCAACCCTAGCCAGGGTAGGTCACGGGGTGGTTGTCGGGGTGGGCGTCAAGGAGCCAAGGTGGGTGGCAAGTAGCCAAGTTGCGTGCCAAGGTGGGTGTCGGGGTGGGTGCCAAGGATCCAAGGTGGGTGCCAAGGAACCAAGGTGGGTGTCTGGGTGGGTGCCGAGGTGGGAGCCAGGGTGGGTCCCAAGGTGAGTGCAAAGGTGGGTGCCAGGGTCAAGGTGAGTGCCAATGTGGGTTCCAAGGTGCCAGGGTCAGGGTGAGTGCCAATGTGGGTTCAAAGGTGCTAAGTTGGGTGCGAGGTTGGGTGCGAGGGTGGGTGGGTGCCAAGGTGTGCTAGGTGGAAGCCCGGGTGGGTCGGCATCCCATGGGTGTCGAGTTGGGTGCCTGATGGGTGCTTCTTGTCAAGTTTTAGTCGTCGGGACTCATTTCGAGCCTTAGAGGTCGTTTCTTGTCCGGTTGCCCTGTCTTCGACCTGGGAACCCAATTTTGGTCCTCGGGTCCCATTTTTTTTTGTCTCGCATCCCACTTTTGGCCTGTGGCCTTTTCGGGGTCGATTCTCGTTTTGGGCATCAGAGCATGTTTCTTCTCCTAAAACCCAATATTTGTTTATTAAGTCTCGGAACACATTTTTGTTCTCGTGGACCCATCATGGGTCTTGGAACGCATTTGTGGTCCTTGGGTCCCATTTTGCATCCCGAAACTTGTGTTTTGGTGCTTGATCCCTATTTTGGGTGCCCACCTTGCACCAAGTGCGCACCCGGGGCAAACCGAGCGCCTTGGTGCACCGGGGCAAGATCGAGCGTGCACCCGAGGCGCCCCGAACATGCACCAAGGTGCACTCGGCCCACATGTGAGCGCAGGTCGTTGCGCCCGAGGTGGTGTGTGGGCACCGCGTTGCAGACGGGACACTGCACGCACACGACGCCCCGTCCAGGTGCACGCACGTAGGCCGGGCCGGGTGCACACCCGACGCCCTAGCAAGGTGCGCGCACCCGGGCAGGGCTCACACTTGGCGAACGGGGCGCACTTCGCGAGGGAGGGTGTGCACCTCGACGGGGGTGGGTGGCCGGGGTGGATTCGCACGTGGGTCGCGGTTTGCTAAGTACACACTGCGACAAGCTCATAACGGGTGCGATCATACCAGCGTTAGTGCACCGGATCCCATCAGAACTCCGCAGTTAAGCGCGCTTGGGCCGGAGTAGTACTGGGATGGGTGACCTCCCGGGAAGTCCCGGTGTTGCACCCTTTTTTAGTTTTTCGCCGGGCGTCGCAATGCTATTTGAATAAACCTTTTGCCCGTTTGCGTTCTCGTCGGGGCCGGGCCGGGCCGGGGTGCGCTGCCCGCACTACCGCGCGCGCGGGGGCGACACCGAGCGCGCACCCGAGGCGCCCCGAGCACACAGGCCACGGTGCAACCCGGGCGTTGTGCGCGCACCCCGGTGCGCCCGAGGTGCTGCGCGCGCACCCAGGTGAAATCGGTGTGCACCTCGGCCAGTGCGCGCTCGGTCGAGTCGCGCACGTTGGCCAAGGTGCACGGTGATGTTTCTTACTCTAAGGTTCCGCACCAGACGCCCGGGACAGGTGAGCGAAGCTGGGCGGGGCCGGGTGCGCGGCCGGGGCAGGTGCACGCAGCTAGAGAGAGCTTTGGAGCACACCAGAGGTGCGCACCTTGGAGCACACTTCGGAGCGCACCAATGATGCGCTCCATTCAAAAGTTTCCTGAAAAGGCAAAAAAAGTTGAGATTATAGAATTTCCCACTTGAGAGATTGTAAAAAAAAAAAATTTAAAATGAAGGAAACGCGGGTGCCAAGGTGTGCGCGCCCGGGTGCGCAGCCCAGCCAAGGTGTGCGCACCAAGG